>NW_028127238.1:0-130587 GCF_965231255.1 Vanellus vanellus | reverse complement strand
GGGAAAAGTGATGCTGGTCCTCACTGCCTTCTGGAACCCCTTCAAATGCCCCAGACAATTTGGCCCTCTCTGCTTTCCTGCGGACTCCATCCTCAAAAGCACCTGTTTTCGCTTTCGGCGGTGTTTGGAGCAAAAAAGACAAACGTCCAGCTTTTGCTGCCACAGCAAAGGTGCCAGCGGGGAAAAGTGATGCTGGTCCTCACTGCCTCCTGGAACCCCTTCAAATGCCCCAGACAATTTGGCCCTCTCTGCTTTCCTGCGGACTCCATCCTCAAAAGCACCTGTTTTCGCTTTCGGCGGTGTTTGGAGCAAAAAAGACAAACGTGCAGCTTTTGCTGCCACAGCAAAGGTGCCAGCGGGGAAAAGTGATGCTGGTCCTCACTGCCTCCTGGAACCCCTTCAAATGCCCCAGACAATTTGGCCCTCTCTGCTTTCCTGCGGACTCCATCCTCAAAAGCACCTGTTTTCGCTTTTGGCGCCCTCGGGAGCAAAAAAGACAAACGTGCAGCTTTTGCTGCCACAGCAAAGGTGCCAGCGGGGAAAAGTGATGCTGGTCCTCACTGCCTCCTGGAACCCCTTCAAATGCCCCAGACAATTTGGCCCTCTCTGCTTTCCTGCGGACTCCATCCTCAAAAGCACCTGTTTTCGCTTTTGGCGCCCTCGGGAGCAAAAAAGAAAAACGTCCAGCTTTTGCTGCCACAGCAAAGGTGCCAGCGGGGAAAAGTGATGCTGGTCCTCACTGCCTCCTGGAACCCCTTCAAATACCCCAGACAATTTGGCCCTCTCTGCTTTCCTGCGGACTCTATCCTCAAAAGCACCGTTTTTCAGTTTCGGCGGTGTTTGGAGCAAAAAAGACAAACGTCCAGCTTTTGCTGCCACAGCAAAGGTGCCAGTGGGGAAAAGTGATGCTGGTCCTCACTGCCTCCTGGAACCCCTTCAAATGCCCCAGACAATTTGGCCCTCTCTGCTTTCCTGCGGACTCCATCCTCAAAAGCACCTGTTTTCACTTTCGGCGGTGTTTGGAGCAAAAAAGCCAAACGTCCAGCTTTTGCTGCCACAGCAAAGGTGCCAGCGGGGAAAGTGATGCTGGTCCTCACTGCCTCCTGGAACACCTTCAAATGCCCCAAACAATTTGGCCCTCTCTGCTTTCCTGCGGACTCTATCCTCAAAAGCACCGTTTTTCATTTTCGGCAATGTTTGGAGCAGAAAAGACAAACGTCCAGCTTTTGCTGCCACAGCAAAGGTGCCAGCGGGGAAAAGTGATGCTGGTCCTCTCTGCCTCCTGGAACCCCTTCAAATGCCCCAGACAATTTGGCCCTCTCTGCTTTCCTGCGGACTCCATCCTCAAAAGCACCTTTTTTCTCTCTCTGCGCCCTCCGGAGCAAAAAAGAAAAACGTCCAGCTTTTGCTGCCACAGCAAAGGTGCCAGCGGGGAAAAGTGATGCTGGTCCTCACTGCCTCCTGGAACCCCTTCAAATGCCCCACACAATTTGGCCCTCTCTGCTTTCCTGCGGACTCCATCCTCAAAAGCACCTGTTTTCGCTTTTGGCGCCCTCGGGAGCAAAAAAGAAAAACGTCCAGCTTTTGCTGCCACAGCAAAGGTGCCAGCGGGGAAAAGTGATGCTGGTCCTCACTGCCTCCTGGAACCCCTTCAAATACCCCAGACAATTTGGCCCTCTCTGCTTTCCTGCGGACTCTATCCTCAAAAGCACCGTTTTTTACTTTCGGCGGTGTTTGGAGCAAAAAAGACAAACGTGCAGCTTTTGCTGCCACAGCAAAGGTGCCAGTGGGGAAAAGTGATGCTGGTCCTCACTGCCTCCTGGAACCCCTTCAAATGCCCCAGACAATTTGGCCCTCTCTGCTTTCCTGCGGACTCCATCCTCAAAAGCACCTGTTTTCACTTTCGGCGGTGTTTGGAGCAAAAAAGACAAACGTCCAGCTTTTGCTGCCACAGCAAAGGTGCCAGCGGGGAAAAGTGATGCTGGTCCTCACTGCCTCCTGGAACCCCTTCAAATGCCCCAGACAATTTGGCCCTCTCTGCTTTCCTGCGGACTCCATCCTCAAAAGCACCGTTTTTCACTTTCGGCGGTGTTTGGAGCAGAAAAAAGAAACGTCCAGCTTTTGCTGCCACAGCAAAGGTGCCATCGGGAAAGTGATGCTGGTCCTCACTGCCTCCTGGAACCCCTTCAAATGCCCCAGACAATTTGGCCCTCTCTGCTTTCCTGCGGACTCCATCCTCAAAAGCACCTTTTTTCTCTCTCTGCGCCCTCCGGAGCAAAAAAGAAAAACGTCCAGCTTTTGCTGCCACAGCAAAGGTGCCAGCGGGGAAAAGTGATGCTGGTCCTCACTGCCTCCTGGAACCCCTTCAAATGCCCCAGACAATTTGGCCCTCTCTGCTTTCCTGCGGACTCCATCCTCAAAAGCACCTGTTTTCGCTTTTGGCGCCCTCGGGAGCAAAAAAGAAAAACGTCCAGCTTTTGCTGCCACAGCAAAGGTGCCAGCGGGGAAAAGTGATGCTGGTCCTCACTGCCTCCTGGAACCCCTTCAAATACCCCAGACAATTTGGCCCTCTCTGCTTTCCTGCGGACTCTATCCTCAAAAGCACCGTTTTTTTACTTTCGGCGGTGTTTGGAGCAAAAAAGACAAACGTCCAGCTTTTGCTGCCACAGCAAAGGTGCCAGTGGGGAAAAGTGATGCTGGTCCTCACTGCCTCCTGGAACCCCTTCAAATGCCCCAGACAATTTGGCCCTCTCTGCTTTCCTGCGGACTCCATCCTCAAAAGCAACTGTTTTCACTTTCGGCGGTGTTTGGAGCAAAAAAGACAAACGTCCAGCTTTTGCTGCCACAGCAAAGGTGCCAGCGGGGAAAAGTGATGCTGGTCCTCACTGCCTCCTGGAACCCCTTCAAATGCCCCAGACAATTTGGCCCTCTCTGCTTTCCTGCGGACTCCATCCTCAAAAGCACCGTTTTTCACTTTCGGCGGTGTTTGGAGCAGAAAAAAGAAACGTCCAGCTTTTGCTGCCACAGCAAAGGTGCCATCGGGGAAAAGTGATGCTGGTCCTCACTGCCTCCTGGAACCCCTTCAAATGCCCCAGACAATTTGGCCCTCTCTGCTTTCCTGCGGACTCCATCCTCAAAAGCACCTGTTTTCGCTTTCGGCGCTGTTTGGAGCAAAAAAGACAAACGTCCAGCTTTTGCTGCCACAGCAAAGGTGCCAGCGGGGAAAAGTGATGCTGGTCCTCACTGCCTCCTGGAACCCCTTCAAATGCCCCAGACAATTTGGCCCTCTCTGCTTTCCTGCGGACTCCATCCTCAAAAGCACCTGTTTTCGCTTTCGGCGGTGTTTGGAGCAAAAAAGACAAACGTCCAGCTTTTGCTGCCACAGCAAAGGTGCCAGTGGGGAAAAGTGATGCTGGTCCTCACTGCCTCCTGGAACCCCTTCAAATGCCCCAGACAATTTGGCCCTCTCTGCTTTTCTGAGGACTCCATCCTTAAAAGCACCTGTTTTCGCTTTCGGCGCTGTTTGGAGCAAAAAAGACAAACGTCCAGCTTTTGCTGCCACAGCAAAGGTGCCAGCGGGGAAAAGTGATGCTGGTCCTCACTGCCTCCTGGAACCCCTTCAAATGCCCCAGACAATTTGGCCCTCTCTGCTTTCCTGCGGACTCCATCCTCAAAAGCACCTGTTTTCGCTTTCGGCGCTGTTTGGAGCAAAAAAGACAAACGTCCAGCTTTTGCTGCCACAGCAAAGGTGCCAGCGGGGAAAAGTGATGCTGGTCCTCACTGCCTCCTGGAACCCCTTCAAATGCCCCAGACAATTTGGCCCTCTCTGCTTTCCTGCGGACTCTATCCTCAAAAGCACCGTTTTTCTCTTTCGGCGCTGTTTGGAGCAAAAAAGACAAACGTCCAGCTTTTGCTGCCACAGCAAAGGTGCCAGCGGGGAAAAGTGATGCTGGTCCTCACTGCCTCCTGGAACCCCTTCAAATGCCCCAGACAATTTGGCCCTCTCTGCTTTCCTACGGACTCCATCCTCAAAAGCACCTGTTTTCGCTTTTGGCGCCCTCGGGAGCAAAAAAGAAAAACGTCCAGCTTTTGCTGCCACAGCAAAGGTGCCAGCGGGGAAAAGTGATGCTGGTCCTCACTGCCTCCTGGAACCCCTTCAAATACCCCAGACAATTTGGCCCTCTCTGCTTTCCTGCGGACTCTATCCTCAAAAGCACCGTTTTTCACTTTCGGCGGTGTTTGGAGCAAAAAAGACAAACGTCCAGCTTTTGCTGCCACAGCAAAGGTGCCAGTGGGGAAAAGTGATGCTGGTCCTCACTGCCTCCTGGAACACCTTCAAATGCCCCAAACAATTTGGCCCTCTCTGCTTTCCTGCGGACTCTATCCTCAAAAGCACCGTTTTTCACTTTCGGCGGTGTTTGGAGCAGAAAAGACAAACGTCCAGCTTTTGCTGCCACAGCAAAGGTGCCAGCGGGGAAAAGTGATGCTGGTCCTCACTGCCTCCTGGAACCCCTTCAAATGCCCCAGACAATTTGGCCCTCTCTGCTTTCCTGCGGACTCCATCCTCAAAAGCACCTTTTTTCTCTCTCTGCCCCCTCCGGAGCAAAAAAGAAAAACGTCCAGCTTTTGCTGCCACAGCAAAGGTGCCAGCGGGGAAAAGTGATGCTGGTCCTCACTGCCTCCTGGAACCCCTTCAAATGCCCCAGACAATTTGGCCCTCTCTGCTTTCCTGCGGACTCCATCCTCAAAAGCACCGTTTTTCACTTTCGTCGGTGTTTGGAGCAAAAAAGACAAACGTGCAGCTTTTGCTGCCACAGCAAAGGTGCCAGTGGGGAAAAGTGATGCTGGTCCTCACTGCCTCCTGGAACCCCTTCAAATGCCCCAGACAATTTGGCCCTCTCTGCTTTCCTGCGGACTCCATCCTCAAAAGCACCTTTTTTCTCTCTCTGCGCCCTCCGGAGCAAAAAAGACAAACGTCCAGCTTTTGCTGCCACAGCAAAGGTGCCAGCGGGGAAAAGTGATGCTGGTCCTCACTGCCTCCTGGAACCCCTTCAAATGCCCCAGACAATTTGGCCCTCTCTGCTTTCCTGCGGACTCCATCCTGAGAAACACCGTTTTTCACTTTCGTCGGTGTTTGGAGCAAAAAAGACAAACGTCCAGCTTTTGCTGCCACAGCAAAGGTGCCAGCGGGGAAAAGTGATGCTGGTCCTCACTGCCTCCTGGAACCCCTTCAAATGCCCCAGACAATTTGGCCCTCTCTGCTTTCCTGCGGACTCCATCCTCAAAAGCACCGTTTTTCGCTTTCGGCGGTATTTGGAGCAAAAATGACAAACGTCCAGCTTTTGCTGCCACAGCAAAGGTGCCAGCGGGGAAAAGTGATGCTGGTCCTCACTGCCTCCTGGAACCCCTTCAAATGCCCCACACAATTTGGCCCTCTCTGCTTTCCTGCGGGCTCCATCCTCAAAAGCACCTGTTTTCGCTTTCGGCGGTGTTTGGAGCAAAAAAGACAAACGTCCAGCTTTTGCTGCCACAGCAAAGGTGCCAGCGGGGAAAAGTGATGCTGGTCCTCACTGCCTCCTGGAACCCCTTCAAATGCCCCAGACAATTTGGCCCTCTCTGCTTTCCTGCGGACTCCATCCTCAAAAGCACCTTTTTTCGCTTTCGGCGGTGTTTGGAGCAAAAAAGACAAACGTCCAGCTTTTGCTGCCACAGCAAAGGTGCCAGCGGGGAAAAGTGATGCTGGTCCTCACTGCCTCCTGGAACCCCTTCAAATGCCCCAGACAATTTGGCCCTCTCTGCTTTCCTGCGGACTCCATCCTCAAAAGCACCGTTTTTCGCTTTCGGCGGTATTTGGAGCAAAAATGACAAACGTCCAGCTTTTGCTGCCACAGCAAAGGTGCCAGCGGGGAAAAGTGATGCTGGTCCTCACTGCCTCCTGGAACCCCTTCAAATGCCCCAGACAATTTGGCCCTCTCTGCTTTCCTGCGGACTCCATCCTCAAAAGCACCTGTTTTCGCTTTCGGCGGTGTTTGGAGCAAAAAAGCCAAACGTCCAGCTTTTGCTGCCACAGCAAAGGTGCCAGCGGGGAAAAGTGATGCTGGTCCTCACTGCCTCCTGGAACCCCTTCAAATGCCCCAGACAATTTGGCCCTCTCTGCTTTCCTGCGGACTCCATCCTCAAAAGCACCGTTTTTCGCTTTCGGCGGTGTTTGTAGCAAAAAAGCCAAACGTCCAGCTTTTGCTGCCACAGCAAAGGTGCCAGCGGGGAAAAGTGATGCTGGTCCTCACTGCCTCCTGGAACCCCTTCAAATGCCCCAGACAATTTGGCCCTCTCTGCTTTCCTGCAGACTCCATCCTCAAAAGCACCTGTTTTCGCTTTCGGCGCTGTTTGGAGCAAAAAAGACAAACGTCCAGCTTTTGCTGCCACAGCAAAGGTGCCAGCGGGGAAAAGTGATGCTGGTCCTCACTGCCTCCTGGAACCCCTTCAAATGCCCCAGACAATTTGGCCCTCTCTGCTTTCCTGCGGACTCCATCCTCAAAAGCACCTGTTTTCGCTTTCGGCGGTGTTTGGAGCAAAAACGACAAACGTGCAGCTTTTGCTGCCACAGCAAAGGTGCCAGCGGGGAAAAGTGATGCTGGTCCTCACTGCCTCCTGGAACCCCTTCAAATGCCCCAGACAATTTGGCCCTCTCTGCTTTCCTGCGGACTCCATCCTCAAAAGCACCTGTTTTCGCTTTCGGCGGTGTTTGGAGCAAAAAAGACAAACGTCCAGCTTTTGCTGCCACAGCAAAGGTGCCAGCAGGGAAAAGTGATGCTGGTCCTCACTGCCTCCTGGAACCCCTTCAAATGCCCCAGACAATTTGGCCCTCTCTGCTTTCCTGCGGACTCCACCCTCAAAAGCTCCTGCTTTCGCTTTCGGCGCTGTTTGGAGCAAAAAAGCCAAACGTCCAGCTTTTGCTGCCACAGCAAAGGTGCCAGCGGGGAAAAGTGATGCTGGTCCTCACTGCCTCCTGGAACCCCTTCAAATGCCCCAGACAATTTGGCCCTCTCTGCTTTCCTGCGGACTCCACCCTCAAAAGCTCCTGCTTTCGCTTTCGGCGCTGTTTGGAGCAAAAAAGCCAAACGTCCAGCTTTTGCTGCCACAGCAAAGGTGCCAGCGGGGAAAAGTGATGCTGGTCCTCACTGCCTCCTGGAACCCCTTCAAATGCCCCAGACAATTTGGCCCTCTCTGCTTTCCTGCGGACTCCATCCTCAAAAGCACCTGTTTTCGCTTTTGGCGCCCTCGGGAGCAAAAAAGACAAACGTGCAGCTTTTGCTGCCACAGCAAAGGTGCCAGCGGGGAAAAGTGATGCTGGTCCTCACTGCCTCCTGGAACCCCTTCAAATGCCCCAGACAATTTGGCCCTCTCTGCTTTCCTGCGGACTCTATCCTCAAAAGCACCGTTTTTCAGTTTCGGCGGTGTTTGGAGCAAAAAAGAAAAACGTCCAGCTTTTGCTGCCACAGCAAAGGTGCCAGTGGGGAAAAGTGATGCTGGTCCTCACTGCCTCCTGGAACCCCTTCAAATGCCCCAGACAATTTGGCCCTCTCTGCTTTCCTGCGGACTCCATCCTCAAAAGCACCTGTTTTCACTTTCGGCGGTGTTTGGAGCAAAAAAGACAAACGTCCAGCTTTTGCTGCCACAGCAAAGGTGCCAGCGGGGAAAAGTGATGCTGGTCCTCACTGCCTCCTGGAACCCCTTCAAATGCCCCAGACAATTTGGCCCTCTCTGCTTTCCTGCGGACTCCATCCTCAAAAGCACCTTTTTTCTCTCTCTGCGCCCTCCGGAGCAAAAAAGAAAAACGTCCAGCTTTTGCTGCCACAGCAAAGGTGCCAGCGGGGAAAAGTGATGCTGGTCCTCACTGCCTCCTGGAACCCCTACAAATGCCCCAGACAATTTGGCCCTCTCTGCTTTCCTGCGGACTCCATCCTCAAAAGCACCGTTTTTCACTTTCGGCGGTGTTTGGAGCAAAAAAGACAAACGTCCAGCTTTTGCTGCCACAGCAAAGGTGCCAGCGGGGAAAAGTGATGCTGGTCCTCACTGCCTCCTGGAACCCCTTCAAATGCCCCAGACAATTTGGCCCTCTCTGCTTTCCTGCGGACTCCATCCTCAAAAGCACCTGTTTTCGCTTTCGGCGGTGTTTGGAGCAAAAAAGACAAACGTCCAGCTTTTGCTGCCACAGGAAAGGTGCCAGCGGGGAAAAGTGATGCTGGTCCTCACTGCCTCCTGGAACCCCTTCAAATGCCCCAGACAATTTGGCCCTCTCTGCTTTCCTGCGGACTCCATCCTCAAAAGCACCTGTTTTCGCTTTCGGCGGTGTTTGGAGCAAAAAAGACAAACGTCCAGCTTTTGCTGCCACAGCAAAGGTGCCAGCGGGGAAAAGTGATGCTGGTCCTCACTGCCTCCTGGAACCCCTTCAAATGCCCCACACAATTTGGCCCTCTCTGCTTTCCTGCGGACTCCATCCTCAAAAGCACCTGTTTTCGCTTTCGGCGGTGTTTGGAGCAAAAAAGACAAACGTCCAGCTTTTGCTGCCACAGCAAAGGTGCCAGCGGGGAAAAGTGATGCTGGTCCTCACTGCCTCCTGGAACCCTTTCAAATGCCCCAGACAATTTGGCCCTCTCTGCTTTCCTGCGGACTCCTTCCTCAAAAGCACCTGTTTTCGCTTTCGGCGCTGTTTGGAGCAAAAAAGACAAACGTCCAGCTTTTGCTGCCACAGCAAAGGTGCCAGCGGGGAAAAGTGATGCTGGTCCTCACTGCCTCCTGGAACCCCTTCAAATGCCCCAGACAATTTGGCCCTCTCTGCTTTCCTGCGGACTCCATCCTCAAAAGCACCTGTTTTCGCTTTCGGCGCTGTTTGTAGCAAAAAAGCCAAACGTCCAGCTTTTGCTGCCACAGCAAAGGTGCCAGCGGGGAAAAGTGATGCTGGTCCTCACTGCCTCCTGGAACCCTTTCAAATGCCCCAGACAATTTGGCCCTCTCTGCTTTCCTGCAGACTCCATCCTCAAAAGCACCTGTTTTCGCTTTCGGCGGTGTTTGGAGCAAAAAAGACAAACGTGCAGCTTTTGCTGCCACAGCAAAGGTGCCAGCGGGGAAAAGTGATGCTGGTCCTCACTGCCTCCTGGAACCCCTTCAAATGCCCCAGACAATTTGGCCCTCTCTGCTTTCCTGCGGACTCCATCCTCAAAAGCACCTGTTTTCGCTTTCGGCGGTGTTTGGAGCAAAAACGACAAACGTGCAGCTTTTGCTGCCACAGCAAAGGTGCCAGCGGGGAAAAGTGATGCTGGTCCTCACTGCCTCCTGGAACCCTTTCAAATTCCCACAGACAATTTGGCCCTCTCTGCTTTCCTGCGGACTCCTTCCTCAAAAGCACCTGTTTTCGCTTTCGGCGCTGTTTGGAGCAAAAAAGACAAACGTCCAGCTTTTGCTGCCACAGCAAAGGTGCCAGCGGGGAAAAGTGATGCTGGTCCTCACTGCCTCCTGGAACCCCTTCAAATGCCCCAGACAATTTGGCCCTCTCTGCTTTCCTGCGGACTCCATCCTCAAAAGCACCTGTTTTCGCTTTCGGCGGTGTTTGTAGCAAAAAAGCCAAACGTCCAGCTTTTGCTGCCACAGCAAAGGTGCCAGCGGGGAAAAGTGATGCTGGTCCTCACTGCCTCCTGGAACCCTTTCAAATGCCCCAGACAATTTGGCCCTCTCTGCTTTCCTGCAGACTCCATCCTCAAAAGCACCTGTTTTCGCTTTCGGCGTTGTTTGGAGCAAAAAAGACAAACGTCCAGCTTTTGCTGCCACAGCAAAGGTGCCAGCGGGGAAAAGTGATGCTGGTCCTCACTGCCTCCTGGAACCCCTTCAAATGCCCCAGACAATTTGGCCCTCTCTGCTTTCCTGCGGACTCCATCCTCAAAAGCACCTGTTTTCGCTTTCGGCGGTGTTTGGAGCAAAAACGACAAACGTGCAGCTTTTGCTGCCACAGCAAAGGTGCCAGCGGGGAAAAGTGATGCTGGTCCTCACTGCCTCCTGGAACCCCTTCAAATGCCCCAGACAATTTGGCCCTCTCTGCTTTCCTGCGGACTCCATCCTCAAAAGCACCTGTTTTCGCTTTCGGCGGTGTTTGGAGCAAAAAAGACAAACGTCCAGCTTTTGCTGCCACAGCAAAGGTGCCAGCGGGGAAAAGTGATGCTGGTCCTCACTGCCTCCTGGAACCCCTTCAAATGCCCCAGACAATTTGGCCCTCTCTGCTTTCCTGCGGACTCCACCCTCAAAAGCTCCTGCTTTCGCTTTCGGCGCTGTTTGGAGCAAAAAAGCCAAACGTCCAGCTTTTGCTGCCACAGCAAAGGTGCCAGCGGGGAAAAGTGATGCTGGTCCTCACTGCCTCCTGGAACCCCTTCAAATGCCCCAGACAATTTGGCCCTCTCTGCTTTCCTGCGGACTCCACCCTCAAAAGCTCCTGCTTTCGCTTTCGGCGCTGTTTGGAGCAAAAAAGACAAACGTCCAGCTTTTGCTGCCACAGCAAAGGTGCCAGCGGGGAAAAGTGATGCTGGTCCTCACTGCCTCCTGGAACCCCTTCAAATGCCCCAGACAATTTGGCCCTCTCTGCTTTCCTGCGGACTCCATCCTCAAAAGCACCTGTTTTCGCTTTTGGCGCCCTCGGGAGCAAAAAAGACAAACGTGCAGCTTTTGCTGCCACAGCAAAGGTGCCAGCGGGGAAAAGTGATGCTGGTCCTCACTGCCTCCTGGAACCCCTTCAAATGCCCCAGACAATTTGGCCCTCTCTGCTTTCCTGCGGACTCCACCCTCAAAAGCTCCTGTTTTCGCTTTCGGCGCTGTTTGGAGCAAAAATGACAAACGTCCAGCTTTTGCTGCCACAGCAAAGGTGCCAGCGGGGAAAAGTGATGCTGGTCCTCACTGCCTCCTGGAACCCCTTCAAATGCCCCACACAATTTGGCCCTCTCTGCTTTCCTGCGGACTCCATCCTCAAAAGCACCTGTTTTCGCTTTTGGCGCCCTCGGGAGCAAAAAAGAAAAACGTCCAGCTTTTGCTGCCACAGCAAAGGTGCCAGCGGGGAAAAGTGATGCTGGTCCTCACTGCCTCCTGGAACCCCTTCAAATGCCCCAGACAATTTGGCCCTCTCTGCTTTCCTGCGGACTCTATCCTCAAAAGCACCGTTTTTCAGTTTCGGCGGTGTTTGGAGCAAAAAAGACAAACGTCCAGCTTTTGCTGCCACAGCAAAGGTGCCAGTGGGGAAAAGTGATGCTGGTCCTCACTGCCTCCTGGAACCCCTTCAAATGCCCCAGACAATTTGGCCCTCTCTGCTTTCCTGCGGACTCCATCCTCAAAAGCACCTGTTTTCACTTTCGGCGCTGTTTGGAGCAAAAAAGACAAACGTCCAGCTTTTGCTGCCACAGCAAAGGTGCCAGCGGGGAAAAGTGATGCTGGTCCTCACTGCCTCCTGGAACCCCTTCAAATGCCCCAAACAATTTGGCCCTCTCTGCTTTCCTGCGGACTCTATCCTCAAAAGCACCGTTTTTCACTTTCCGCGGTGTTTGGAGCAGAAAAGACAAACGTCCAGCTTTTGCTGCCACAGCAAAGGTGCCAGCGGGGAAAAGTGATGCTGGTCCTCACTGCCTCCTGGAACCCCTTCAAATGCCCCAGACAATTTGGCCCTCTCTGCTTTCCTGCGGACTCCATCCTCAAAAGCACCTTTTTTCTCTCTCTGCGCCCTCCGGAGCAAAAAAGAAAAACGTCCAGCTTTTGCTGCCACAGCAAAGGTGCCAGCGGGGAAAAGTGATGCTGGTCCTCACTGCCTCCTGGAACCCCTACAAATGCCCCAGACAATTTGGCCCTCTCTGCTTTCCTGCGGACTCCATCCTCAAAAGCACCGTTTTTCACTTTCGGCGGTGTTTGGAGC
Source organism: Vanellus vanellus (assembly GCF_965231255.1). Classification (NCBI taxonomy): domain Eukaryota; kingdom Metazoa; phylum Chordata; class Aves; order Charadriiformes; family Charadriidae; genus Vanellus; species Vanellus vanellus. The sequence goes on along the minus strand of NW_028127238.1, from coordinate 118,643 downwards.
AAAAAAGACAAACGTCCAGCTTTTGCTGCCACAGCAAAGGTGCCAGCGGGGAAAAGTGATGCTGGTCCTCACTGCCTCCTGGAACCCCTTCAAATGCCCCAGACAATTTGGCCCTCTCTGCTTTCCTGCGGACTCCATCCTCAAAAGCACCTGTTTTCGCTTTCGGCGGTGTTTGGAGCAAAAAAGACAAACGTCCAGCTTTTGCTGCCACAGCAAAGGTGCCAGCGGGGAAAAGTGATGCTGGTCCTCACTGCCTCCTGGAACCCTTTCAAATGCCCCAGACAATTTGGCCCTCTCTGCTTTCCTGCGGACTCCATCCTCAAAAGCACCTGTTTTCGCTTTCGGCGCTGTTTGGAGCAAAAAAGACAAACGTCCAGCTTTTGCTGCCACAGCAAAGGTGCCAGCGGGGAAAAGTGATGCTGGTCCTCACTGCCTCCTGGAACCCCTTCAAATGCCCCAGACAATTTGGCCCTCTCTCCTTTCCTGCGGACTCCATCCTCAAAAGCACCGTTTTTCACTTTCGTCGGTGTTTGGAGCAAAAAAGACAAACGTCCAGCTTTTGCTGCCACAGCAAAGGTGCCAGCGGGGAAAAGTGATGCTGGTCCTCACTGCCTCCTGGAACCCCTTCAAATGCCCCAGACAATTTGGCCCTCTCTGCTTTCCTGTGGACTCCATCCTCAAAAGCACCGTTTTTCGCTTTCGGCGGTATTTGGAGCAAAAATGACAAACGTCCAGCTTTTGCTGCCACAGCAAAGGTGCCAGCGGGGAAAAGTGATGCTGGTCCTCACTGCCTCCTGGAACCCCTTCAAATGCCCCACACAATTTGGCCCTCTCTGCTTTCCTGCGGGCTCCATCCTCAAAAGCACCTGTTTTCGCTTTCGGCGGTGTTTGGAGCAAAAAAGACAAACGTCCAGCTTTTGCTGCCACAGCAAAGGTGCCAGCGGGGAAAAGTGATGCTGGTCCTCACTGCCTCCTGGAACCCCTTCAAATGCCCCAGACAATTTGGCCCTCTCTGCTTTCCTGCGGACTCCATCCTCAAAAGCACCTGTTTTCGCTTTCGGCGGTGTTTGGAGCAAAAAAGCCAAACGTCCAGCTTTTGCTGCCACAGCAAAGGTGCCAGCGGGGAAAAGTGATGCTGGTCCTCACTGCCTCCTGGAACCCTTTCAAATGCCCCAGACAATTTGGCCCTCTCTGCTTTCCTGCGGACTCCTTCCTCAAAAGCACCTGTTTTCGCTTTCGGCGCTGTTTGGAGCAAAAAAGACAAACGTCCAGCTTTTGCTGCCACAGCAAAGGTGCCAGCGGGGAAAAGTGATGCTGGTCCTCACTGCCTCCTGGAACCCTTTCAAATGCCCCAGACAATTTGGCCCTCTCTGCTTTCCTGCGGACTCCATCCTCAAAAGCACCTGTTTTCGCTTTCGGCGCTGTTTGTAGCAAAAAAGCCAAACGTCCAGCTTTTGCTGCCACAGCAAAGGTGCCAGCGGGGAAAAGTGATGCTGGTCCTCACTGCCTCCTGGAACCCTTTCAAATGCCCCAGACAATTTGGCCCTCTCTGCTTTCCTGCAGACTCCATCCTCAAAAGCACCTGTTTTTGCTTTCGGCGGTGTTTGGAGCAAAAAAGACAAACGTCCAGCTTTTGCTGCCACAGCAAAGGTGCCAGCGGGGAAAAGTGATGCTGGTCCTCACTGCCTCCTGGAACCCCTTCAAATTCCCCAGACAATTTGGCCCTCTCTGCTTTCCTGCGGACTCCATCCTCAAAAGCACCTGTTTTCGCTTTCGGCGGTGTTTGGAGCAAAAACGACAAACGTGCAGCTTTTGCTGCCACAGCAAAGGTGCCAGCGGGGAAAAGTGATGCTGGTCCTCACTGCCTCCTGGAACCCCTTCAAATGCCCCAGACAATTTGGCCCTCTCTGCTTTCCTGCGGACTCCACCCTCAAAAGCTCCTGCTTTCGCTTTCGGCGCTGTTTGGAGCAAAAAAGCCAAACGTCCAGCTTTTGCTGCCACAGCAAAGGTGCCAGCGGGGAAAAGTGATGCTGGTCCTCACTGCCTCCTGGAACCCCTTCAAATGCCCCAGACAATTTGGCCCTCTCTGCTTTCCTGCGGACTCCACCCTCAAAAGCTCCTGCTTTCGCTTTCGGCGCTGTTTGGAGCAAAAAAGCCAAACGTCCAGCTTTTGCTGCCACAGCAAAGGTGCCAGCGGGGAAAAGTGATGCTGGTCCTCACTGCCTCCTGGAACCCCTTCAAATGCCCCAGACAATTTGGCCCTCTCTGCTTTCCTGCGGACTCCATCCTCAAAAGCACCTGTTTTCGCTTTTGGCGCCCTCGGGAGCAAAAAAGACAAACGTGCAGCTTTTGCTGCCACAGCAAAGGTGCCAGCGGGGAAAAGTGATGCTGGTCCTCACTGCCTCCTGGAACCCCTTCAAATGCCCCACACAATTTGGCCCTCTCTGCTTTCCTGCGGACTCCATCCTCAAAAGCACCTGTTTTCGCTTTTGGCGCCCTCGGGAGCAAAAAAGAAAAACGTCCAGCTTTTGCTGCCACAGCAAAGGTGCCAGCGGGGAAAAGTGATGCTGGTCCTCACTGCCTCCTGGAACCCCTTCAAATGCCCCAGACAATTTGGCCCTCTCTGCTTTCCTGCGGAATCTATCCTCAAAAGCACCGTTTTTCAGTTTCGGCGGTGTTTGGAGCAAAAAAGAAAAACGTCCAGCTTTTGCTGCCACAGCAAAGGTGCCAGTGGGGAAAAGTGATGCTGGTCCTCACTGCCTCCTGGAACCCCTTCAAATGCCCCAGACAATTTGGCCCTCTCTGCTTTCCTGCGGACTCCATCCTCAAAAGCACCTGTTTTCACTTTCGGCGGTGTTTGGAGCAAAAAAGACAAACGTCCAGCTTTTGCTGCCACAGCAAAGGTGCCAGCGGGGAAAAGTGATGCTGGTCCTCACTGCCTCCTGGAACACCTTCAAATGCCCCAAACAATTTGGCCCTCTCTGCTTTCCTGCGGACTCTATCCTCAAAAGCACCGTTTTTCACTTTCCGCGGTGTTTGGAGCAGAAAAGACAAACGTCCAGCTTTTGCTGCCACAGCAAAGGTGCCAGCGGGGAAAAGTGATGCTGGTCCTCACTGCCTCCTGGAACCCCTTCAAATGCCCCAGACAATTTGGCCCTCTCTGCTTTCCTGCGGACTCCATCCTCAAAAGCACCTTTTTTCTCTCTCTGCGCCCTCCGGAGCAAAAAAGAAAAACGTCCAGCTTTTGCTGCCACAGCAAAGGTGCCAGCGGGGAAAAGTGATGCTGGTCCTCACTGCCTCCTGGAACCCCTACAAATGCCCCAGACAATTTGGCCCTCTCTGCTTTCCTGCGGACTCCATCCTCAAAAGCACTGTTTTTCACTTTCGGCGGTGTTTGGAGCAAAAAAGACAAACGTCCAGCTTTTGCTGCCACAGCAAAGGTGCCAGCGGGGAAAAGTGATGCTGGTCCTCACTGCCTCCTGGAACCCTTTCAAATGCCCCAGACAATTTGGCCCTCTCTGCTTTCCTGCGGACTCCTTCCTCAAAAGCACCTGTTTTCGCTTTCGGCGCTGTTTGGAGCAAAAAAGACAAACGTCCAGCTTTTGCTGCCACAGCAAAGGTGCCAGCGGGGAAAAGTGATGCTGGTCCTCACTGCCTCCTGGAACCCCTTCAAATGCCCCAGACAATTTGGCCCTCTCTGCTTTCCTGCGGACTCTATCTTCAAAAGCACCGTTTTTCACTTTCGGCGGTGTTTGGAGCAAAAAAGACATACGTCCAGCTTTTGCTGCCACAGCAAAGGTGCCAGCGGGGAAAAGTGATGCTGGTCCTCACTGCCTCCTGGAACCCCTTCAAATGCCCCAGACAATTTGGCCCTCTCTGCTTTCCTGCGGACTCCATCCTCAAAAGCACCTGTTTTCGCTTTCGGCGGTGTTTGGAGCAAAAAAGACAAACGTCCAGCTTTTGCTGCCACAGCAAAGGTGCCAGCGGGGAAAAGTGATGCTGGTCCTCACTGCCTCCTGGAACCCCTTCAAATGCCCCAGACAATTTGGCCCTCTCTGCTTTCCTGCGGACTCCATCCTCAAAAGCACCTGTTTTCTCTCTCTGCGCCCTCCGGAGCAAAAAAGACAAACGTCCAGCTTTTGCTGCCACAGCAAAGGTGCCAGCGGGGAAAAGTGATGCTGGTCCTCACTGCCTCCTGGAACCCCTACAAATGCCCCAGACAATTTGGCCCTCTCTGCTTTCCTGCGGACTCCATCCTCAAAAGCACCGTTTTTCACTTTCGGCGGTGTTTGGAGCAAAAAAGACAAACGTCCAGCTTTTGCTGCCACAGCAAAGGTGCCAGCGGGGAAAAGTGATGCTGGTCCTCACTGCCTCCTGGAACCCCTTCAAATGCCCCAGACAATTTGGCCCTCTCTGCTTTCCTGCAGACTCCATCCTCAAAAGCACCTGTTTTCGCTTTCGGCGGTGTTTGGAGCAAAAAAGCCAAACGTCCAGCTTTTGCTGCCACAGCAAAGGTGCCAGCGGGGAAAAGTGATGCTGGTCCTCACTGCCTCCTGGAACCCCTTCAAATGCCCCAGACAATTTGGCCCTCTCTGCTTTCCTGCGGACTCCATCCTCAAAAGCACCTGTTTTCGCTTTCGGCGCTGTTTGGAGCAAAAAAGACAAACGTCCAGCTTTTGCTGCCACAGCAAAGGTGCCAGCGGGGAAAAGTGATGCTGGTCCTCACTGCCTCCTGGAACCCCTTCAAATGCCCCAGACAATTTGGCCCTCTCTGCTTTCCTGCGGACTCCATCCTCAAAAGCACCTGTTTTCGCTTTCGGCGGTGTTTGGAGCAAAAAAGACAAACGTCCAGCTTTTGCTGCCACAGCAAAGGTGCCAGCGGGGAAAAGTGATGCTGGTCCTCACTGCCTCCTGGAACCCCTTCAAATGCCCCAGACAATTTGGCCCTCTCTGCTTTCCTGCGGACTCCATCCTCAAAAGCACCTGTTTTCGCTTTCGGCGGTGTTTGGAGCAAAAAAGCCAAACGTCCAGCTTTTGCTGCCACAGCAAAGGTGCCAGCGGGGAAAAGTGATGCTGGTCCTCACTGCCTCCTGGAACCCCTTCAAATGCCCCAGACAATTTGGCCCTCTCTGCTTTCCTGCGGACTCCATCCTCAAAAGCACCTGTTTTCGCTTTCGGCGGTGTTTGGAGCAAAAAAGACAAACGTCCAGCTTTTGCTGCCACAGCAAAGGTGCCAGCGGGGAAAAGTGATGCTGGTCCTCACTGCCTCCTGGAACCCCTTCAAATGCCCCAGACAATTTGGCCCTCTCTGCTTTCCTGCGGACTCCATCCTCAAAAGCACCTGTTTTCGCTTTCGGCGCTGTTTGGAGCAAAAAAGCCAAACGTCCAGCTTTTGCTGCCACAGCAAAGGTGCCATCGGGGAAAAGTGATGCTGGTCCTCACTGCCTCCTGGAACCCCTTCAAATGCCCCAGACAATTTGGCCCTCTCTGCTTTCCTGCGGACTCCATCCTCAAAAGCACCTGTTTTCGCTTTCGGCGCTGTTTGGAGCAAAAAAGACAAACGTCCAGCTTTTGCTGCCACAGCAAAGGTGCCAGCGGGGAAAAGTGATGCTGGTCCTCACTGCCTCCTGGAACCCCTTCAAATGCCCCAGACAATTTGGCCCTCTCTGCTTTCCTGCAGACTCCATCCTCAAAAGCACCTGTTTTCGCTTTCGGCGGTGTTTGGAGCAAAAAAGACAAACGTCCAGCTTTTGCTGCCACAGCAAAGGTGCCAGCGGGGAAAAGTGATGCTGGTCCTCACTGCCTCCTGGAACCCCTTCAAATGCCCCAGACAATTTGGCCCTCTCTGCTTTCCTGCGGACTCCATCCTCAAAAGCACCTGTTTTCTCTCTCTGCGCCCTCCGGAGCAAAAAAGACAAACGTCCAGCTTTTGCTGCCACAGCAAAGGTGCCAGCGGGGAAAAGTGATGCTGGTCCTCACTGCCTCCTGGAACCCCTTCAAATGCCCCAGACAATTTGGCCCTCTCTGCTTTCCTGCGGACTCCATCCTCAAAAGCACCTGTTTTCGCTTTCGGCGGTGTTTGGAGCAAAAAAGCCAAACGTCCAGCTTTTGCTGCCACAGCAAAGGTGCCAGCGGGGAAAAGTGATGCTGGTCCTCACTGCCTCCTGGAACCCCTTCAAATGCCCCAGACAATTTGGCCCTCTCTGCTTTCCTGCAGACTCCATCCTCAAAAGCACCTGTTTTCGCTTTCGGCGGTGTTTGGAGCAAAAAAGCCAAACGTCCAGCTTTTGCTGCCACAGCAAAGGTGCCAGCGGGGAAAAGTGATGCTGGTCCTCACTGCCTCCTGGAACCCCTTCAAATGCCCCATACAATTTGGCCCTCTCTGCTTTCCTGCGGACTCCATCCTCAAAAGCACCTGTTTTCGCTTTCGGCGGTGTTTGGAGCAAAAAAGACAAACGTCCAGCTTTTGCTGCCACAGCAAAGGTGCCAGCGGGGAAAAGTGATGCTGGTCCTCACTGCCTCCTGGAACCCCTTCAAATGCCCCAGACAATTTGGCCCTCTCTGCTTTCCTGCGGACTCCATCCTCAAAAGCACCTGTTTTCGCTTTCGGCGCTGTTTGGAGCAAAAAAGCCAAACGTCCAGCTTTTGCTGCCACAGCAAAGGTGCCATCGGGGAAAAGTGATGCTGGTCCTCACTGCCTCCTGGAACCCCTTCAAATGCCCCAGACAATTTGGCCCTCTCTGCTTTCCTGCGGACTCCATCCTCAAAAGCACCTGTTTTCGCTTTCGGCGCTGTTTGGAGCAAAAAAGCCAAACGTCCAGCTTTTGCTGCCACAGCAAAGGTGCCAGCGGGGAAAAGTGATGCTGGTCCTCACTGCCTCCTGGAACCCCTTCAAATGCCCCAGACAATTTGGCCCTCTCTGCTTTCCTGCAGACTCCATCCTCAAAAGCACCTGTTTTCGCTTTCGGCGGTGTTTGGAGCAAAAAAGCCAAACGTCCAGCTTTTGCTGCCACAGCAAAGGTGCCAGCGGGGAAAAGTGATGCTGGTCCTCACTGCCTCCTGGAACCCCTTCAAATGCCCCAGACAATTTGGCCCTCTCTGCTTTCCTGCGGACTCCATCCTCAAAAGCACCTGTTTTCGCTTTCGGCGGTGTTTGGAGCAAAAAAGACAAACGTCCAGCTTTTGCTGCCACAGCAAAGGTGCCAGCGGGGAAAAGTGATGCTGGTCCTCACTGCCTCCTGGAACCCCTTCAAATGCCCCAGACAATTTGGCCCTCTCTGCTTTCCTGCGGACTCCATCCTCAAAAGCACCTGTTTTCGCTTTCGGCGCTGTTTGGAGCAAAAAAGCCAAACGTCCAGCTTTTGCTGCCACAGCAAAGGTGCCATCGGGGAAAAGTGATGCTGGTCCTCACTGCCTCCTGGAACCCCTTCAAATGCCCCAGACAATTTGGCCCTCTCTGCTTTCCTGCGGACTCCATCCTCAAAAGCACCTGTTTTCGCTTTCGGCGCTGTTTGGAGCAAAAAAGACAAACGTCCAGCTTTTGCTGCCACAGCAAAGGTGCCAGCGGGGAAAAGTGATGCTGGTCCTCACTGCCTCCTGGAACCCCTTCAAATGCCCCAGACAATTTGGCCCTCTCTGCTTTCCTGCAGACTCCATCCTCAAAAGCACCTGTTTTCGCTTTCGGCGGTGTTTGGAGCAAAAAAGCCAAACGTCCAGCTTTTGCTGCCACAGCAAAGGTGCCAGCGGGGAAAAGTGATGCTGGTCCTCACTGCCTCCTGGAACCCCTTCAAATGCCCCAGACAATTTGGCCCTCTCTGCTTTCCTGCGGACTCCATCCTCAAAAGCACCTGTTTTCTCTCTCTGCGCCCTCCGGAGCAAAAAAGACAAACGTCCAGCTTTTGCTGCCACAGCAAAGGTGCCAGCGGGGAAAAGTGATGCTGGTCCTCACTGCCTCCTGGAACCCCTACAAATGCCCCAGACAATTTGGCCCTCTCTGCTTTCCTGCGGACTCCATCCTCAAAAGCACCGTTTTTCACTTTCGGCGGTGTTTGGAGCAAAAAAGACAAACGTCCAGCTTTTGCTGCCACAGCAAAGGTGCCAGCGGGGAAAAGTGATGCTGGTCCTCACTGCCTCCTGGAACCCCTTCAAATGCCCCAGACAATTTGGCCCTCTCTGCTTTCCTGCGGACTCCATCCTCAAAAGCACCTGTTTTCTCTCTCTGCGCCCTCCGGAGCAAAAAAGACAAACGTCCAGCTTTTGCTGCCACAGCAAAGGTGCCAGCGGGGAAAAGTGATGCTGGTCCTCACTGCCTCCTGGAACCCCTACAAATGCCCCAGACAATTTGGCCCTCTCTGCTTTCCTGCGGACTCCATCCTCAAAAGCACCGTTTTTCACTTTCGGCGGTGTTTGGAGCAAAAAAGACAAACGTCCAGCTTTTGCTGCCACAGCAAAGGTGCCAGCGGGGAAAAGTGATGCTGGTCCTCACTGCCTCCTGGAACCCCTTCAAATGCCCCAGACAATTTGGCCCTCTCTGCTTTCCTGTGGACTCCATCCTCAAAAGCACCGTTTTTCGCTTTCGGCGGTATTTGGAGCAAAAATGACAAACGTCCAGCTTTTGCTGCCACAGCAAAGGTGCCAGCGGGGAAAAGTGATGCTGGTCCTCACTGCCTCCTGGAACCCCTTCAAATGCCCCAGACAATTTGGCCCTCTCTGCTTTCCTGCGGGCTCCATCCTCAAAAGCACCTGTTTTCGCTTTCGGCGCTGTTTGGAGCAAAAAAGACAAACGTCCAGCTTTTGCTGCCACAGCAAAGGTGCCAGCGGGGAAAAGTGATGCTGGTCCTCACTGCCTCCTGGAACCCCTTAAATGCCCCAGACAATTTGGCCCTCTCTGCTTTCCTGCGGACTCCATCCTCAAAAGCACCTGTTTTCACTTTCGGCGGTGTTTGGAGCAAAAAAGACAAACGTCCAGCTTTTGCTGCCACAGCAAAGGTGCCAGCGGGGAAAAGTGATGCTGGTCCTCACTGCCTCCTGGAACCCCTTCAAATGCCCCAGACAATTTGGCCCTCTCTGCTTTCCTGCGGACTCCATCCTCAAAAGCACCTGTTTTCGCTTTTGGCGGTGTTTGGAGCAAAAAAGCCAAACGTCCAGCTTTTGCTGCCACAGCAAAGGTGCCAGCGGGGAAAAGTGATGCTGGTCCTCACTGCCTCCTGGAACCCCTTCAAATGCCCCAGACAATTTGGCCCTCTCTGCTTTCCTGCGGACTCCATCCTCAAAAGCACCTGTTTTCACTTTCGGCGGTGTTTGGAGCAAAAAAGACAAACGTCCAGCTTTTGCTGCCACAGCAAAGGTGCCAGCGGGGAAAAGTGATGCTGGTCCTCACTGCCTCCTGGAACCCCTTCAAATGCCCCAGACAATTTGGCCCTCTCTGCTTTCCTGCGGACTCCATCCTCAAAAGCACCTGTTTTCGCTTTCGGCGCTGTTTGGAGCAAAAAAGCCAAACGTCCAGCTTTTGCTGCCACAGCAAAGGTGCCAGCGGGGAAAAGTGATGCTGGTCCTCACTGCCTCCTGGAACCCCTTCAAATGCCCCAGACAATTTGGCCCTCTCTGCTTTCCTGCGGACTCCATCCTCAAAAGCACCTCTTTTCACTTTCGGCGGTGTTTGGAGCAAAAAAGACAAACGTCCAGCTTTTGCTGCCACAGCAAAGGTGCCAGCGGGGAAAAGTGATGCTGGTCCTCACTGCCTCCTGGAACCCCTTCAAATGCCCCAGACAATTTGGCCCTCTCTGCTTTCCTGCGGACTCCATCCTCAAAAGCACCTGTTTTCGCTTTCGGCGCTGTTTGGAGCAAAAAAGCCAAACGTCCAGCTTTTGCTGCCACAGCAAAGGTGCCAGCGGGGAAAAGTGATGCTGGTCCTCACTGCCTCCTGGAACCCCTTCAAATGCCCCAGACAATTTGGCCCTCTCTGCTTTCCTGCGGACTCCATCCTCAAAAGCACCTGTTTTCGCTTTCGGCGCTGTTTGGAGCAAAAAAGACAAACGTCCAGCTTTTGCTGCCACAGCAAAGGTGCCAGCGGGGAAAAGTGATGCTGGTCCTCACTGCCTCCTGGAACCCCTTCAAATGCCCCAGACAATTTGGCCCTCTCTGCTTTCCTGCGGACTCCATCCTCAAAAGCACCTGTTTTCATTTTCAGCGGTGTTTGGAGCAAAAAAGACAAACGTCCAGCTTTTGCTGCCACAGCAAAGGTGCCAGCGGGGAAAAGTGATGCTGGTCCTCACTGCCTATTGGAACCCCTTCAAATGCCCCAGACAATTTGGCCCTCTCTGCTTTCCTGCGGACTCCATCCTCAAAAGCACCTGTTTTCGCTTTCGGCGCTGTTTGGAGCAAAAAAGACAAACGTCCAGCTTTTGCTGCCACAGCAAAGGTGCCAGCGGGGAAAAGTGATGCTGGTCCTCACTGCCTCCTGGAACCCCTTCAAATGCCCCAGACAATTTGGCCCTCTCTGCTTTCCTGCGGACTCCATCCTCAAAAGCACCTGTTTTCACTTTCGGCGGTGTTTGGAGCAAAAAAGACAAACGTCCAGCTTTTGCTGCCACAGCAAAGGTGCCAGCGGGGAAAAGTGATGCTGGTCCTCACTGCCTCCTGGAACCCCTTCAAATGCCCCAGACAATTTGGCCCTCTCTGCTTTCCTGCGGACTCCATCCTCAAAAGCACCTGTTTTCGCTATCGGCGCTGTTTGGAGCAAAAAAGCCAAACGTCCAGCTTTTGCTGCCACAGCAAAGGTGCCAGCGGGGAAAAGTGATGCTGGTCCTCACTGCCTCCTGGAACCCCTTCAAATGCCCCAGACAATTTGGCCCTCTCTGCTTTCCTGCGGACTCCATCCTCAAAAGCACCTGTTTTCGCTTTCGGCGCTGTTTGGAGCAAAAAAGACAAACGTCCAGCTTTTGCTGCCACAGCAAAGGTGCCAGCGGGGAAAAGTGATGCTGGTCCTCACTGCCTCCTGGAACCCCTTCAAATGCCCCAGACAATTTGGCCCTCTCTGCTTTCCTGCAGACTCCATCCTCAAAAGCACCTGTTTTCGCTTTCGGCGGTGTTTGGAGCAAAAAAGACAAACGTCCAGCTTTTGCTGCCACAGCAAAGGTGCCAGTGGGGAAAAGTGATGCTGGTCCTCACTGCCTCCTGGAACCCCTTCAAATGCCCCAGACAATTTGGCCCTCTCTGCTTTCCTGCGGACTCCATCCTCAAAAGCACCTGTTTTCGCTTTCGGCGGTGTTTGGAGCAAAAAAGACAAACGTCCAGCTTTTGCTGCCACAGCAAAGGTGCCAGTGGGGAAAAGTGATGCTGGTCCTCACTGCCTCCTGGAACCCCTTCAAATGCCCCAGACAATTTGGCCCTCTCTGCTTTCCTGCGGACTCCACCCTCAAAAGCTCCTGTTTTCGCTTTCGGCGCTGTTTGGAGCAAAAAAGCCAAACGTCCAGCTTTTGCTGCCACAGCAAAGGTGCCAGCGGGGAAAAGTGATGCTGGTCCTCACTGCCTCCTGGAACCCCTTCAAATGCCCCAGACAATTTGGCCCTCTCTGCTTTCCTGCGGACTCCATCCTCAAAAGCACCTGTTTTCACTTTCGGCGGTGTTTGGAGCAAAAAAGACAAACGTCCAGCTTTTGCTGCCACAGCAAAGGTGCCAGCGGGGAAAAGTGATGCTGGTCCTCACTGCCTCCTGGAACCCCTTCAAATGCCCCAGACAATTTGGCCCTCTCTGCTTTCCTGCGGACTCCATCCTCAAAAGCACCTGTTTTCGCTTTCGGCGGTGTTTGGAGCAAAAAAGCCAAACGTCCAGCTTTTGCTGCCACAGCAAAGGTGCCAGCGGGGAAAAGTGATGCTGGTCCTCACTGCCTCCTGGAACCCCTTCAAATGCCCCAGACAATTTGGCCCTCTCTGCTTTCCTGCGGACTCCATCCTCAAAAGCACCTGTTTTCTCTCTCTGCGCCCTCCGGAGCAAAAAAGACAAACGTCCAGCTTTTGCTGCCACAGCAAAGGTGCCAGCGGGGAAAAGTGATGCTGGTCCTCACTGCCTCCTGGAACCCCTACAAATGCCCCAGACAATTTGGCCCTCTCTGCTTTCCTGCGGACTCCATCCTCAAAAGCACCGTTTTTCACTTTCGGCGGTGTTTGGAGCAAAAAAGACATACATCCAGCTTTTGCTGCCACAGCAAAGGTGCCAGCGGGGAAAAGTGATGCTGGTCCTCACTGCCTCCTGGAACCTCTTCAAATGCCCCAGACAATTTGGCCCTCTCTGCTTTCCTGTGGACTCCATCCTCAAAAGCACCGTTTTTCGCTTTCGGCGGTGTTTGGAGCAAAAAAGACAAACGTCCAGCTTTTGCTGCCACAGCAAAGGTGCCAGCGGGGAAAAGTGATGCTGGTCCTCACTGCCTCCTGGAACCCCTTCAAATGCCCCAGACAATTTGGCCCTCTCTGCTTTCCTGCGGACTCCATCCTCAAAAGCACCTGTTTTCGCTTTCGGCGCTGTTTGGAGCAAAAAAGACAAACGTCCAGCTTTTGCTGCCACAGCAAAGGTGCCAGCGGGGAAAAGTGATGCTGGTCCTCACTGCCTCCTGGAACCCTTTCAAATGCCCCAGACAATTTGGCCCTCTCTGCTTTCCTGCGGACTCCTTCCTCAAAAGCACCTGTTTTCGCTTTCGGCGCTGTTTGGAGCAAAAAAGACAAACGTGCAGCTTTTGCTGCCACAGCAAAGGTGCCAGCGGGGAAAAGTGATGCTGGTCCTCACTGCCTCCTGGAACCCCTTCAAATGCCCCAGACAATTTGGCCCTCTCTGCTTTCCTGCGGACTCTATCTTCAAAAGCACCGTTTTTCACTTTCGGCGGTGTTTGGAGCAAAAAAGACATACGTCCAGCTTTTGCTGCCACAGCAAAGGTGCCAGCGGGGAAAAGTGATGCTGGTCCTCACTGCCTCCTGGAACCCCTTCAAATGCCCCAGACAATTTGGCCCTCTCTGCTTTCCTGCGGACTCCATCCTCAAAAGCACCTGTTTTCGCTTTCGGCGGTGTTTGGAGCAAAAAAGACAAACGTCCAGCTTTTGCTGCCACAGCAAAGGTGCCAGCGGGGAAAAGTGATGCTGGTCCTCACTGCCTCCTGGAACCCCTTCAAATGCCCCAGACAATTTGGCCCTCTCTGCTTTCCTGCGGACTCCATCCTCAAAAGCACCTGTTTTCGCTTTCGGCGCTGTTTGGAGCAAAAAAGACAAACGTCCAGCTTTTGCTGCCACAGCAAAGGTGCCAGCGGGGAAAAGTGATGCTGGTCCTCACTGCCTCCTGGAACCCCTTCAAATGCCCCAGACAATTTGGCCCTCTCTGCTTTCCTGCGGACTCCATCCTCAAAAGCACCTGTTTTCGCTTTCGGCGCTGTTTGGAGCAAAAAAGACAAACGTCCAGCTTTTGCTGCCACAGCAAAGGTGCCAGCGGGGAAAAGTGATGCTGGTCCTCACTGCCTCCTGGAACCCCTTCAAATGCCCCAGACAATTTGGCCCTCTCTGCTTTCCTGCAGACTCCATCCTCAAAAGCACCTGTTTTCGCTTTCGACGGTGTTTGGAGCAAAAAAGACAAACGTCCAGCTTTTGCTGCCACAGCAAAGGTGCCAGCGGGGAAAAGTGATGCTGGTCCTCACTGCCTCCTGGAACCCCTTCAAATGCCCCAGACAATTTGGCCCTCTCTGCTTTCCTGCGGACTCCATCCTCAAAAGCACCTGTTTTCGCTTTCGGCGGTGTTTGGAGCAAAAAAGACAAACGTCCAGCTTTTGCTGCCACAGCAAAGGTGCCAGCGGGGAAAAGTGATGCTGGTCCTCACTGCCTCCTGGAACCCCTTCAAATGCCCCAGACAATTTGGCCCTCTCTGCTTTCCTGCGGACTCCACCTTCAAAAGCTCCTGTTTTCGCTTTCGGCGCTGTTTGGAGCAGAAAAGCCAAACGTCCAGCTTTTGCTGCCACAGCAAAGGTGCCAGCGGGGAAAAGTGATGCTGGTCCTCACTGCCTCCTGGAACCCCTTCAAATGCCCCAGACAATTTGGCCCTCTCTGCTTTCCTGCGGACTCCATCCTCAAAAGCACCTGTTTTCGCTTTTGGCGCCCTCGGGATCAAAAAAGACAAACGTGCAGCTTTTGCTGCCACAGCAAAGGTGCCAGCGGGGAAAAGTGATGCTGGTCCTCACTGCCTCCTGGAACCCCTTCAAATGCCCCAGACAATTTGGCCCTCTCTGCTTTCCTGTGGACTCCATCCTCAAAAGCACCTGTTTTCGCTTTCGGCGGTGTTTGGAGCAAAAAAGACAAACGTCCAGCTTTTGCTGCCACAGCAAAGGTGCCAGCGGGGAAAAGTGATGCTGGTCCTCACTGCCTCCTGGAACCCCTTCAAATGCCCCAGACAATTTGGCCCTCTCTGCTTTCCTGCGGACTCCATCCTCAAAAGCACCTGTTTTCTCTCTCTGCGCCCTCCGGAGCAAAAAAGAAAAACGTCCAGCTTTTGCTGCCACAGCAAAGGTGCCAGCGGGGAAAAGTGATGCTGGTCCTCACTGCCTCCTGGAACCCCTTCAAATGCCCCAGACAATTTGGCCCTCTCTGCTTTCCTGTGGACTCCATCCTCAAAAGCACCGTTTTTCACTTTCCGCGGTGTTTGGAGCAAAAATGACAAACGTCCAGCTTTTGCTGCCACAGCAAAGGTGCCAGCGGGGAAAAGTGATGCTGGTCCTCACTGCCTCCTGGAACCCCTTCAAATGCCCCAGACAATTTTGCCCTCTCTGCTTTCCTGCGGGCTCCATCCTCAAAAGCACCTGTTTTCGCTTTCGGCGCTGTTTGGAGCAAAAAAGACAAACGTCCAGCTTTTGCTGCCACAGCAAAGGTGCCAGCGGGGAAAAGTGATGCTGGTCCTCACTGCCTCCTGGAACCCCTTCAAATGCCCCAGACAATTTGGCCCTCTCTGCTTTCCTGCGGACTCCATCGTCAAAAGCACCTGTTTTCGCTTTCGTCGGTGTTTGGAGCAAAAAAGACAAACGTCCAGCTTTTGCTGCCACAGCAAAGGTGCCAGCGGGGAAAAGTGATGCTGGTCCTCACTGCCTCCTGGAACCCTTCAAATGCCCCAGACAATTTGGCCCTCTCTGCTTTCCTGCGGACTCCATCCTCAAAAGCACCTGTTTTCACTTTCGGCGGTGTTTGGAGCAAAAAAGACAAACGTCCAGCTTTTGCTGCCACAGCAAAGGTGCCAGCGGGGAAAAGTGATGCTGGTCCTCACTGCCTCCTGGAACCCCTTCAAATGCCCCAGACAATTTGGCCCTCTCTGCTTTCCTGCGGACTCCTTCCTCAAAAGCACCTGTTTTCGCTTTCGGCGCTGTTTGGAGCAAAAAAGACAAACGTCCAGCTTTTGCTGCCACAGCAAAGGTGCCAGCGGGGAAAAGTGATGCTGGTCCTCACTGCCTCCTGGAACCCCTTCAAATGCCCCAGACAATTTGGCCCTCTCTGCTTTCCTGCGGACTCTATCTTCAAAAGCACCGTTTTTCACTTTCGGCGGTGTTTGGAGCAAAAAAGACATACGTCCAGCTTTTGCTGCCACAGCAAAGGTGCCAGCGGGGAAAAGTGATGCTGGTCCTCACTGCCTCCTGGAACCCCTTCAAATGCCCCAGACAATTTGGCCCTCTCTGCTTTCCTGCGGACTCCATCCTCAAAAGCACCTGTTTTCGCTTTCGGCGGTGTTTGGAGCAAAAAAGACAAACGTCCAGCTTTTGCTGCCACAGCAAAGGTGCCAGCGGGGAAAAGTGATGCTGGTCCTCACTGCCTCCTGGAACCCCTTCAAATGCCCCAGACAATTTGGCCCTCTCTGCTTTCCTGCGGACTCCATCCTCAAAAGCACCTGTTTTCGCTTTCGGCGGTGTTTGGAGCAAAAAAGACAAACGTCCAGCTTTTGCTGCCACAGCAAAGGTGCCAGCGGGGAAAAGTGATGCTGGTCCTCACTGCCTCCTGGAACCCCTTCAAATGCCCCAGACAATTTGGCCCTCTCTGCTTTCCTGCGGACTCCACCCTCAAAAGCTCCTGTTTTCGCTTTCGGCGCTGTTTGGAGCAAAAAAGCCAAACGTCCAGCTTTTGCTGCCACAGCAAAGGTGCCAGCGGGGAAAAGTGATGCTGGTCCTCACTGCCTCCTGGAACCCCTTCAAATGCCCCAGACAATTTGGCCCTCTCTGCTTTCCTGCGGACTCCATCCTCAAAAGCACCTGTTTTCGCTTTTGGCGCCCTCGGGATCAAAAAAGACAAACGTGCAGCTTTTGCTGCCACAGCAAAGGTGCCAGCGGGGAAAAGTGATGCTGGTCCTCACTGCCTCCTGGAACCCCTTCAAATGCCCCAGACAATTTGGCCCTCTCTGCTTTCCTGCGGACTCCATCCTCAAAAGCACCTGTTTTCGCTTTCGGCGCTGTTTGGAGCAAAAAAGACAAACGTCCAGCTTTTGCTGCCACAGCAAAGGTGCCAGCGGGGAAAAGTGATGCTGGTCCTCACTGCCTCCTGGAACCCCTTCAAATGCCCCAGACAATTTGGCCCTCTCTGCTTTCCTGCGGACTCCATCCTCAAAAGCACCTTTTTTCTCTCTCTGCGCTCTCCGGAGCAAAAAAGACAAACGTCCAGCTTTTGCTGCCACAGCAAAGGTGCCAGCGGGGAAAAGTGATGCTGGTCCTCACTGCCTCCTGGAACCCCTACAAATGCCCCAGACAATTTGGCCCTCTCTGCTTTCCTGCGGACTCCATCCTCAAAAGCACCTGTTTTCGCTTTCGGCGGTGTTTGGAGCAAAAAAGACAAACGTCCAGCTTTTGCTGCCACAGCAAAGGTGCCAGCGGGGAAAAGTGATGCTGGTCCTCACTGCCTCCTGGAACCCCTTCAAATGCCCCAGACAATTTGGCCCTCTCTGCTTTCCTGTGGACTCCATCCTCAAAAGCACCGTTTTTCGCTTTCGGCGGTATTTGGAGCAAAAATGACAAACGTCCAGCTTTTGCTGCCACAGCAAAGGTGCCAGCGGGGAAAAGTGATGCTGGTCCTCACTGCCTCCTGGAACCCCTTCAAATGCCCCAGACAATTTGGCCCTCTCTGCTTTCCTGCGGGCTCCATCCTCAAAAGCACCTGTTTTCGCTTTCGGCGCTGTTTGGAGCAAAAAAGACAAACGTCCAGCTTTTGCTGCCACAGCAAAGGTGCCAGCGGGGAAAAGTGATGCTGGTCCTCACTGCCTCCTGGAACCCCTTCAAATGCCCCAGACAATTTGGCCCTCTCTGCTTTCCTGCGGACTCCATCCTCAAAAGCACCTGTTTTCACTTTCGGCGGTGTTTGGAGCAAAAAAGACAAACGTCCAGCTTTTGCTGCCACAGCAAAGGTTCCAGCGGGGAAAAGTGATGCTGGTCCTCACTGCCTCCTGGAACCCTTCAAATGCCCCAGACAATTTGGCCCTCTCTGCTTTCCTGCGGACTCCATCCTCAAAAGCACCTGTTTTCACTTTCGGCGGTGTTTGGAGCAAAAAAGACAAACGTCCAGCTTTTGCTGCCACAGCAAAGGTGCCAGCGGGGAAAAGTGATGCTGGTCCTCACTGCCTCCTGGAACCCCTTCAAATGCCCCAGACAATTTGGCCCTCTCTGCTTTCCTGCGGACTCCATCCTCAAAAGCACCTGTTTTCGCTTTCGGCGGTGTTTGGAGCAAAAAAGACAAACGTCCAGCTTTTGCTGCCACAGCAAAGGTGCCAGCGGGGAAAAGTGATGCTGGTCCTCACTGCCTCCTGGAACCCTTTCAAATGCCCGAGACAATTTGGCCCTCTCTGCTTTCCTGCGGACTCCTTCCTCAAAAGCACCTGTTTTCGCTTTCGGCGCTGTTTGGAGCAAAAAAGACAAACGTGCAGCTTTTGCTGCCACAGCAAAGGTGCCAGCGGGGAAAAGTGATGCTGGTCCTCACTGCCTCCTGGAACTCCTTCAAATGCCCCAGACAATTTGGCCCTCTCTGCTTTCCTGCGGACTCTATCTTCAAAAGCACCGTTTTTCACTTTCGGCGGTGTTTGGAGCAAAAAAGACATACGTCCAGCTTTTGCTGCCACAGCAAAGGTGCCAGTGGGGAAAAGTGATGCTGGTCCTCACTGCCTCCTGGAACCCCTTCAAATGCCCCAGACAATTTGGCCCTCTCTGCTTTCCTGCGGACTCCATCCTCAAAAGCACCTGTTTTCGCTTTCGGCGCTGTTTGGAGCAAAAAAGACAAACGTCCAGCTTTTGCTGCCACAGCAAAGGTGCCAGCGGGGAAAAGTGATGCTGGTCCTCACTGCCTCCTGGAACCCCTTCAAATGCCCCAGACAATTTGGCCCTCTCTGCTTTCCTGCGGACTCCATCCTCAAAAGCACCTGTTTTCGCTTTCGGTGCTGTTTGGAGCAAAAAAGACAAACGTCCAGCTTTTGCTGCCACAGCAAAGGTGCCAGCGGGGAAAAGTGATGCTGGTCCTCACTGCCTCCTGGAACCCCTTCAAATGCCCCAGACAATTTGGCCCTCTCTGCTTTCCTGCAGACTCCATCCTCAAAAGCACCTGTTTTCGCTTTCGACGGTGTTTGGAGCAAAAAAGACAAACGTCCAGCTTTTGCTGCCACAGCAAAGGTGCCAGCGGGGAAAAGTGATGCTGGTCCTCACTGCCTCCTGGAACCCCTTCAAATGCCCCAGACAATTTGGCCCTCTCTGCTTTCCTGCGGACTCCATCCTCAAAAGCACCTGTTTTCGCTTTCGGCGGTGTTTGGAGCAAAAAAGACAAACGTCCAGCTTTTGCTGCCACAGCAAAGGTGCCAGCGGGGAAAAGTGATGCTGGTCCTCACTGCCTCCTGGAACCCCTTCAAATGCCCCAGACAATTTGGCCCTCTCTGCTTTCCTGCGGACTCCACCTTCAAAAGCTCCTGTTTTCGCTTTCGGCGCTGTTTGGAGCAGAAAAGCCAAACGTCCAGCTTTTGCTGCCACAGCAAAGGTGCCAGCGGGGAAAAGTGATGCTGGTCCTCACTGCCTCCTGGAACCCCTTCAAATGCCCCAGACAATTTGGCCCTCTCTGCTTTCCTGCGGACTCCATCCTCAAAAGCACCTGTTTTCGCTTTTGGCGCCCTCGGGATCAAAAAAGAAAAACGTGCAGCTTTTGCTGCCACAGCAAAGGTGCCAGCGGGGAAAAGTGATGCTGGTCCTCACTGCCTCCTGGAACCCCTTCAAATGCCCCAGACAATTTGGCCCTCTCTGCTTTCCTGCGGACTCCATCCTCAAAAGCACCTGTTTTCGCTTTCGGCGGTGTTTGGAGCAAAAAAGACAAACGTCCAGCTTTTGCTGCCACAGCAAAGGTGCCAGCGGGGAAAAGTGATGCTGGTCCTCACTGCCTCCTGGAACCCCTTCAAATGCCCCAGACAATTTGGCCCTCTCTGCTTTCCTGCGGACTCCATCCTCAAAAGCACCTGTTTTCTCTCTCTGCGCCCTCCGGAGCAAAAAAGAAAAACGTCCAGCTTTTGCTGCCACAGCAAAGGTGCCAGCGGGGAAAAGTGATGCTGGTCCTCACTGCCTCCTGGAACCCCTTCAAATGCCCCAGACAATTTGGCCCTCTCTGCTTTCCTGTGGACTCCATCCTCAAAAGCACCGTTTTTCACTTTCCGCGGTGTTTGGAGCAAAAATGACAAACGTCCAGCTTTTGCTGCCACAGCAAAGGTGCCAGCGGGGAAAAGTGATGCTGGTCCTCACTGCCTCCTGGAACCCCTTCAAATGCCCCAGACAATTTGGCCCTCTCTGCTTTCCTGCGGGCTCCATCCTCAAAAGCACCTGTTTTCGCTTTCGGCGCTGTTTGGAGCAAAAAAGACAAACGTCCAGCTTTTGCTGCCACAGCAAAGGTGCCAGCGGGGAAAAGTGATGCTGGTCCTCACTGCCTCCTGGAACCCCTTCAAATGCCCCAGACAATTTGGCCCTCTCTGCTTTCCTGCGGACTCCATCCTCAAAAGCACCTGTTTTCACTTTCGGCGCTGTTTGGAGCAAAAAAGACAAACGTCCAGCTTTTGCTGCCACAGCAAAGGTGCCAGCGGGGAAAAGTGATGCTGGTCCTCACTGCCTCCTGGAACCCTTCAAATGCCCCAGACAATTTGGCCCTCTCTGCTTTCCTGCGGACTCCATCCTCAAAAGCACCTGTTTTCACTTTCGGCGGTGTTTGGAGCAAAAAAGACAAACGTGCAGCTTTTGCTGCCACAGCAAAGGTGCCAGCGGGGAAAAGTGATGCTGGTCCTCACTGCCTCCTGGAACCCCTTCAAATGCCCCAGACAATTTGGCCCTCTCTGCTTTCCTGCGGACTCCTTCCTCAAAAGCACCTGTTTTCGCTTTCGGCGCTGTTTGGAGCAAAAAAGACAAACGTCCAGCTTTTGCTGCCACAGCAAAGGTGCCAGCGGGGAAAAGTGATGCTGGTCCTCACTGCCTCCTGGAACCCCTTCAAATGCCCCAGACAATTTGGCCCTCTCTGCTTTCCTGCGGACTCCATCCTCAAAAGCACCTGTTTTCGCTTTCGGCGGTGTTTGGAGCAAAAAACAAAAACGTCCAGCTTTTGCTGCCACAGCAAAGGTGCCAGCGGGGAAAAGTGATGCTGGTCCTCACTGCCTCCTGGAACCCCTTCAAATGCCCCAGACAATTTGGCCCTCTCTGCTTTCCTGCGGACTCCACCCTCAAAAGCTCCTGTTTTCGCTTTCGGCGCTGTTTGGAGCAAAAAAGCCAAACGTCCAGCTTTTGCTGCCACAGCAAAGGTGCCAGCGGGGAAAAGTGATGCTGGTCCTCACTGCCTCCTGGAACCCCTTCAAATGCCCCAGACAATTTGGCCCTCTCTGCTTTCCTGCGGACTCCATCCTCAAAAGCACCTGTTTTCGCTTTTGGCGCCCTCGGGATCAAAAAAGACAAACGTGCAGCTTTTGCTGCCACAGCAAAGGTGCCAGCGGGGAAAAGTGATGCTGGTCCTCACTGCCTCCTGGAACCCCTTCAAATGCCCCAGACAATTTGGCCCTCTCTGCTTTCCTGCGGACTCCATCCTCAAAAGCACCTGTTTTCGCTTTCGGCGGTGTTTGGAGCAAAAAAGCCAAACGTCCAGCTTTTGCTGCCACAGCAAAGGTGCCAGCGGGGAAAAGTGATGCTGGTCCTCACTGCCTCCTGGAACCCCTTCAAATGCCCCAGACAATTTGGCCCTCTCTGCTTTCCTGCGGACTCCATCCTCAAAAGCACCTTTTTTCTCTCTCTGCGCTCTCCGGAGCAAAAAAGAAAAACGTCCAGCTTTTGCTGCCACAGCAAAGGTGCCAGCGGGGAAAAGTGATGCTGGTCCTCACTGCCTCCTGGAACCCCTACAAATGCCCCAGACAATTTGGCCCTCTCTGCTTTCCTGCGGACTCCATCCTCAAAAGCACCTGTTTTCGCTTTCGGCGGTGTTTGGAGCAAAAAAGACAAACGTCCAGCTTTTGCTGCCACAGCAAAGGTGCCAGCGGGGAAAAGTGATGCTGGTCCTCACTGCCTCCTGGAACCCCTTCAAATGCCCCAGACAATTTGGCCCTCTCTGCTTTCCTGTGGACTCCATCCTCAAAAGCACCGTTTTTCGCTTTCGGCGGTATTTGGAGCAAAAATGACAAACGTCCAGCTTTTGCTGCCACAGCAAAGGTGCCAGCGGGGAAAAGTGATGCTGGTCCTCACTGCCTCCTGGAACCCCTTCAAATGCCCCAGACAATTTGGCCCTCTCTGCTTTCCTGCGGGCTCCATCCTCAAAAGCACCTGTTTTCGCTTTCGGCGGTGTTTGGAGCAAAAAAGACAAACGTCCAGCTTTTGCTGCCACAGCAAAGGTGCCAGCGGGGAAAAGTGATGCTGGTCCTCACTGCCTCCTGGAACCCTTCAAATGCCCCAGACAATTTGGCCCTCTCTGCTTTCCTGCGGACTCCATCCTCAAAAGCACCTGTTTTCGCTTTCGGCGCTGTTTGGAGCAAAAAAGACAAACGTCCAGCTTTTGCTGCCACAGCAAAGGTGCCAGCGGGGAAAAGTGATGCTGGTCCTCACTGCCTCCTGGAACCCCTTCAAATGCCCCAGACAATTTGGCCCTCTCTGCTTTCCTGCGGACTCTATCTTCAAAAGCACCGTTTTTCACTTTCGGCGGTGTTTGGAGCAAAAAAGACATACGTCCAGCTTTTGCTGCCACAGCAAAGGTGCCAGCGGGGAAAAGTGATGCTGGTCCTCACTGCCTCCTGGAACCCCTTCAAATGCCCCAGACAATTTGGCCCTCTCTGCTTTCCTGCGGACTCCATCCTCAAAAGCACCTGTTTTCGCTTTCGGCGGTGTTTGGAGCAAAAAAGACAAACGTCCAGCTTTTGCTGCCACAGCAAAGGTGCCAGCGGGGAAAAGTGATGCTGGTCCTCACTGCCTCCTGGAACCCCTTCAAATGCCCCAGACAATTTGGCCCTCTCTGCTTTCCTGCGGACTCCATCCTCAAAAGCACCTGTTTTCGCTTTCGGCGCTGTTTGGAGCAAAAAAGACAAACGTCCAGCTTTTGCTGCCACAGCAAAGGTGCCAGCGGGGAAAAGTGATGCTGGTCCTCACTGCCTCCTGGAACCCCTTCAAATGCCCCAGACAATTTGGCCCTCTCTGCTTTCCTGCGGACTCCATCCTCAAAAGCACCTGTTTTCGCTTTCGGCGCTGTTTGGAGCAAAAAAGACAAACGTCCAGCTTTTGCTGCCACAGCAAAGGTGCCAGCGGGGAAAAGTGATGCTGGTCCTCACTGCCTCCTGGAACCCCTTCAAATGCCCCAGACAATTTGGCCCTCTCTGCTTTCCTGCGGACTCCATCCTCAAAAGCACCTGTTTTCGCTTTCGGCGGTGTTTGGAGCAAAAAAGCCAAACGTCCAGCTTTTGCTGCCACAGCAAAGGTGCCAGCGGGGAAAAGTGATGCTGGTCCTCACTGCCTCCTGGAACCCCTTCAAATGCCCCAGACAATTTGGCCCTCTCTGCTTTCCTGCGGACTCCATCCTCAAAAGCACCTGTTTTCACTTTCGGCGGTGTTTGGAGCAAAAAAGACAAACGTGCAGCTTTTGCTGCCACAGCAAAGGTGCCAGCGGGGAAAAGTGATGCTGGTCCTCACTGCCTCCTGGAACCCCTTCAAATGCCCCAGACAATTTGGCCCTCTCTGCTTTCCTGCGGACTCCATCCTCAAAAGCACCTGTTTTCGCTTTCGGCGGTGTTTGGAGCAAAAAAGACAAACGTCCAGCTTTTGCTGCCACAGCAAAGGTGCCAGCGGGGAAAAGTGATGCTGGTCCTCACTGCCTCCTGGAACCCCTTCAAATGCCCCAGACAATTTGGCCCTCTCTGCTTTCCTGCGGACTCCATCCTCAAAAGCACCTGTTTTCGCTTTCGGCGGTGTTTGGAGCAAAAAAGACAAACGTCCAGCTTTTGCTGCCACAGCAAAGGTGCCAGCGGGGAAAAGTGATGCTGGTCCTCACTGCCTCCTGGAACCCCTTCAAATGCCCCAGACAATTTGGCCCTCTCTGCTTTCCTGCGGACTCCATCCTCAAAAGCACCTGTTTTCGCTTTCGGCGCTGTTTGGAGCAAAAAAGACAAACGTGCAGCTTTTGCTGCCACAGCAAAGGTGCCAGCGGGGAAAAGTGATGCTGGTCCTCACTGCCTCCTGGAACCCCTTCAAATGCCCCAGACAATTTGGCCCTCTCTGCTTTCCTGCGGACTCCATCCTCAAAAGCACCTGTTTTCGCTTTTGGCGCCCTCGGGAGCAAAAAAGACAAACGTGCAGCTTTTGCTGCCACAGCAAAGGTGCCAGCGGGGAAAAGTGATGCTGGTCCTCACTGCCTCCTGGAACCCCTTCAAATGCCCCACACAATTTGGCCCTCTCTGCTTTCCTGCGGACTCCATCCTCAAAAGCACCTGTTTTCACTTTCGGCGGTGTTTGGAGCAAAAAAGACAAACGTCCAGCTTTTGCTGCCACAGCAAAGGTGCCAGCGGGGAAAAGTGATGCTGGTCCTCACTGCCTCCTGGAACCCTTCAAATGCCCCAGACAATTTGGCCCTCTCTGCTTTCCTGCGGACTCTATCCTCAAAAGCACCTGTTTTCACTTTCGGCGGTGTTTGGAGCAAAAAAGACAAACGTCCAGCTTTTGCTGCCACAGCAAAGGTGCCAGCGGGGAAAAGTGATGCTGGTCCTCACTGCCTCCTGGAACCCCTTCAAATGCCCCAGACAATTTGGCCCTCTCTGCTTTCCTGCGGACTCCTTCCTCAAAAGCACCTGTTTTCGCTTTCGGCGCTGTTTGGAGCAAAAAAGACAAACGTGCAGCTTTTGCTGCCACAGCAAAGGTGCCAGCGGGGAAAAGTGATGCTGGTCCTCACTGCCTCCTGGAACCCCTTCAAATGCCCCAGACAATTTGGCCCTCTCTGCTTTCCTGCGGACTCTATCCTCAAAAGCACCGTTTTTCACTTTCGGCGGTGTTTGGAGCAAAAAAGACATACGTCCAGCTTTTGCTGCCACAGCAAAGGTGCCAGCGGGGAAAAGTGATGCTGGTCCTCACTGCCTCCTGGAACCCCTTCAAATGCCCCAGACAATTTGGCCCTCTCTGCTTTCCTGCGGACTCCATCCTCAAAAGCACATGTTTTCGCTTTCGGCGGTGTTTGGAGCAAAAAAGACAAACGTCCAGCTTTTGCTGCCACAGCAAAGGTGCCAGCGGGGAAAAGTGATGCTGGTCCTCACTGCCTCCTGGAACCCCTTCAAATGCCCCAGACAATTTGGCCCTCTCTGCTTTCCTGCGGACTCCATCCTCAAAAGCACCTGTTTTCGCTTTCGGCGCTGTTTGGAGCAAAAAAGACAAACGTCCAGCTTTTGCTGCCACAGCAAAGGTGCCAGCGGGGAAAAGTGATGCTGGTCCTCACTGCCTCCTGGAACCCCTTCAAATGCCCCAGACAATTTGGCCCTCTCTGCTTTCCTGCGGACTCCATCCTCAAAAGCACCTGTTTTCGCTTTCGGCGGTGTTTGGAGCAAAAAAGACAAACGTGCAGCTTTTGCTGCCACAGCAAAGGTTCCAGCGGGGAAAAGTGATGCTGGTCCTCACTGCCTCCTGGAACCCCTTCAAATGCCCCAGACAATTTGGCCCTCTCTGCTTTCCTGCGGACTCCATCCTCAAAAGCACCTGTTTTCGCTTTCGGCCGTGTTTGGAGCAAAAAAGCCAAACGTCCAGCTTTTGCTGCCACAGCAAAGGTGCCAGCGGGGAAAAGTGATGCTGGTCCTCACTGCCTCCTGGAACCCCTTCAAATGCCCCAGACAATTTGGCCCTCTCTGCTTTCCTGCGGACTCCATCCTCAAAAGCACCTGTTTTCGCTTTTGGCGCCCTCGGGATCAAAAAAGACAAACGTGCAGCTTTTGCTGCCACAGCAAAGGTGCCAGCGGGGAAAAGTGATGCTGGTCCTCACTGCCTCCTGGAACCCCTTCAAATGCCCCAGACAATTTGGCCCTCTCTGCTTTCCTGCGGACTCCATCCTCAAAAGCACCTGTTTTCGCTTTCGGCGCTGTTTGGAGCAAAAAAGACAAACGTCCAGCTTTTGCTGCCACAGCAAAGGTGCCAGCGGGGAAAAGTGATGCTGGTCCTCACTGCCTCCTGGAACCCCTTCAAATGCCCCAGACAATTTGGCCCTCTCTGCTTTCCTGCGGACTCCATCCTCAAAAGCACCTGTTTTCTCTCTCTGCGCCCTCCGGAGCAAAAAAGAAAAACGTCCAGCTTTTGCTGCCACAGCAAAGGTGCCAGCGGGGAAAAGTGATGCTGGTCCTCACTGCCTCCTGGAACCCCTACAAATGCCCCAGACAATTTGGCCCTCTCTGCTTTCCTGCGGACTCCATCCTCAAAAGCACCGTTTTTCACTTTCGGCGGTGTTTGGAGCAAAAAAGACAAACGTCCAGCTTTTGCTGCCACAGCAAAGGTGCCAGCGGGGAAAAGTGATGCTGGTCCTCACTGCCTCCTGGAACCCCTTCAAATGCCCCAGACAATTTGGCCCTCTCTGCTTTCCTGTGGACTCCATCCTCAAAAGCACCGTTTTTCGCTTTCGGCGGTATTTGGAGCAAAAATGACAAACGTCCAGCTTTTGCTGCCACAGCAAAGGTGCCAGCGGGGAAAAGTGATGCTGGTCCTCACTGCCTCCTGGAACCCCTTCAAATGCCCCAGACAATTTGGCCCTCTCTGCTTTCCTGCGGGCTCCATCCTCAAAAGCACCTGTTTTCGCTTTCGGCGCTGTTTGGAGCAAAAAAGACAAACGTCCAGCTTTTGCTGCCACAGCAAAGGTGCCAGCGGGGAAAAGTGATGCTGGTCCTCACTGCCTCCTGGAACCCCTTCAAATGCCCCACACAATTTGGCCCTCTCTGCTTTCCTGCGGACTCCATCCTAAAAAGCACCTGTTTTCGCTTTCGGCGGTGTTTGGAGCAAAAAAGACAAACGTCCAGCTTTTGCTGCCACAGCAAAGGTGCCAGCGGGGAAAAGTGATGCTGGTCCTCACTGCCTCCTGGAACCCCTTCAAATGCCCCAGACAATTTGGCCCTCTCTGCTTTCCTGCGGACTCCATCCTCAAAAGCACCTGTTTTCACTTTCGGCGGTGTTTGGAGCAAAAAAGACAAACGTCCAGCTTTTGCTGCCACAGCAAAGGTGCCAGCGGGGAAAAGTGATGCTGGTCCTCACTGCCTCCTGGAACCCCTTCAAATGCCCCAGACAATTTGGCCCTCTCTGCTTTCCTGCGGACTCCATCCTCAAAAGCACCTGTTTTCACTTTCGGCGGTGTTTGGAGCAAAAAAGACAAACGTCCAGCTTTTGCTGCCACAGCAAAGGTGCCAGCGGGGAAAAGTGATGCTGGTCCTCACTGCCTCCTGGAACCCCTTCAAATGCCCCAGACAATTTGGCCCTCTCTGCTTTCCTGCGGACTCCTTCCTCAAAAGCACCTGTTTTCGCTTTCGGCGCTGTTTGGAGCAAAAAAGACAAACGTCCAGCTTTTGCTGCCACAGCAAAGGTGCCAGCGGGGAAAAGTGATGCTGGTCCTCACTGCCTCCTGGAACCCCTTCAAATGCCCCAGACAATTTGGCCCTCTCTGCTTTCCTGCGGACTCTATCTTCAAAAGCACCGTTTTTCACTTTCGGCGGTGTTTGGAGCAAAAAAGACATACGTCCAGCTTTTGCTGCCACAGCAAAGGTGCCAGCGGGGAAAAGTGATGCTGGTCCTCACTGCCTCCTGGAACCCCTTCAAATGCCCCAGACAATTTGGCCCTCTCTGCTTTCCTGCGGACTCCATCCTCAAAAGCACCTGTTTTCGCTTTCGGCGGTGTTTGGAGCAAAAAAGACAAACGTCCAGCTTTTGCTGCCACAGCAAAGGTGCCAGCGGGGAAAAGTGATGCTGGTCCTCACTGCCTCCTGGAACCCCTTCAAATGCCCCAGACAATTTGGCCCTCTCTGCTTTCCTGCGGACTCCATCCTCAAAAGCACCTGTTTTCGCTTTCGGCGCTGTTTGGAGCAAAAAAGACAAACGTCCAGCTTTTGCTGCCACAGCAAAGGTGCCAGCGGGGAAAAGTGATGCTGGTCCTCACTGCCTCCTGGAACCCCTTCAAATGCCCCAGACAATTTGGCCCTCTCTGCTTTCCTGCGGACTCCATCCTCAAAAGCACCTGTTTTCGCTTTCGGCGCCCTCAGGAGCAAAAAAGACAAACGTCCAGCTTTTGCTGCCACAGCAAAGGTGCCAGCGGGGAAAAGTGATGCTGGTCCTCACTGCCTCCTGGAACCCCTTCAAATGCCCCAGACAATTTGGCCCTCTCTGCTTTCCTGCGGACTCCATCCTCAAAAGCACCTGTTTTCGCTTTCGGCGGTGTTTGGAGCAAAAAAGCCAAACGTCCAGCTTTTGCTGCCACAGCAAAGGTGCCAGCGGGGAAAAGTGATGCTGGTCCTCACTGCCTCCTGGAACCCCTTCAAATGCCCCAGACAATTTGGCCCTCTCTGCTTTCCTGCGGACTCCATCCTCAAAAGCACCTGTTTTCACTTTCGGCGGTGTTTGGAGCAAAAAAGACAAACGTGCAGCTTTTGCTGCCACAGCAAAGGTGCCAGCGGGGAAAAGTGATGCTGGTCCTCACTGCCTCCTGGAACCCCTTCAAATGCCCCAGACAATTTGGCCCTCTCTGCTTTCCTGCGGACTCCATCCTCAAAAGCACCTGTTTTCGCTTTCGGCGGTGTTTGGAGCAAAAAAGACAAACGTCCAGCTTTTGCTGCCACAGCAAAGGTGCCAGCGGGGAAAAGTGATGCTGGTCCTCACTGCCTCCTGGAACCCCTTCAAATGCCCCAGACAATTTGGCCCTCTCTGCTTTCCTGCGGACTCCACCCTCAAAAGCTCCTGTTTTCGCTTTCGGCGCTGTTTGGAGCAAAAAAGCCAAACGTCCAGCTTTTGCTGCCACAGCAAAGGTGCCAGCGGGGAAAAGTGATGCTGGTCCTCACTGCCTCCTGGAACCCCTTCAAATGCCCCAGACAATTTGGCCCTCTCTGCTTTCCTGCGGACTCCATCCTCAAAAGCACCTGTTTTCGCTTTTGGCGCCCTCGGGATCAAAAAAGACAAACGTCCAGCTTTTGCTGCCACAGCAAAGGTGCCAGCGGGGAAAAGTGATGCTGGTCCTCACTGCCTCCTGGAACCCCTTCAAATGCCCCAGACAATTTGGCCCTCTCTGCTTTCCTGCGGACTCCATCCTCAAAAGCACCTGTTTTCGCTTTTGGCGGTGTTTGGAGCAAAAAAGACAAACGTGCAGCTTTTGCTGCCACAGCAAAGGTGCCAGCGGGGAAAAGTGATGCTGGTCCTCACTGCCTCCTGGAACCCCTTCAAATACCCCAGACAATTTGGCCCTCTCTGCTTTCCTGCAGACTCTATCCTCAAAAGCACCGTTTTTCACTTTCGGCGGTGTTTGGAGCAAAAAAGACAAACGTCCAGCTTTTGCTGCCACAGCAAAGGTGCCAGTGGGGAAAAGTGATGCTGGTCCTCACTGCCTCCTGGAACCCCTTCAAATGCCCCAGACAATTTGGCCCTCTCTGCTTTCCTGCGGACTCCATCCTCAAAAGCACCTGTTTTCGCTTTCGGCGCTGTTTGTAGCAAAAAAGACAAACGTCCAGCTTTTGCTGCCACAGCAAAGGTGCCAGCGGGGAAAAGTGATGCTGGTCCTCACTGCCTCCTGGAACACCTTCAAATGCCCCAAACAATTTGGCCCTCTCTGGTTTCCTGCGGACTCTATCCTCAAAAGCACCGTTTTTCACTTTCGGCGGTGTTTGTAGCAGAAAAGACAAACGTCCAGCTTTTGCTGCCACAGCAAAGGTGCCAGCGGGGAAAAGTGATGCTGGTCCTCACTGCCTCCTGGAACCCCTTCAAATGCCCCAGACAATTTGGCCCTCTCTGCTTTCCTGCGGACTCCATCCTCAAAAGCACCTGTTTTCGCTTTCGGCGGTGTTTGGAGCAAAAAAGACAAACGTCCAGCTTTTGCTGCCACAGCAAAGGTGCCAGCGGGGAAAAGTGATGCTGGTCCTCACTGCCTCCTGGAACCCCTTCAAATGCCCCAGACAATTTGGCCCTCTCTGCTTTCCTGCAGACTCCATCCTCAAAAGCACCTGTTTTCGCTTTCAGCGGTGTTTGGAGCAAAAAAGACAAACGTCCAGCTTTTGCTGCCACAGCAAAGGTGCCAGCGGGGAAAAGTGATGCTGGTCCTCACTGCCTCCTGGAACCCCTTCAAATGCCCCAGACAATTTGGCCCTCTCTGCTTTCCTGCGGACTCCACCCTCAAAAGCTCCTTTTTTCACTTTCGGCGCTGTTTGGAGCAAAAAAGCCAAACGTCCAGCTTTTGCTGCCACAGCAAAGGTGCCAGCGGGGAAAAGTGATGCTGGTCCTCACTGCCTCCTGGAACCCCTTCAAATGCCCCAGACAATTTGGCCCTCTCTGCTTTCCTGCGGACTCCATCCTCAAAAGCACCTGTTTTCGCTTTCGGCGGTGTTTGGAGCAAAAAACAAAAACGTCCAGCTTTTGCTGCCACAGCAAAGGTGCCAGCGGGGAAAAGTGATGCTGGTCCTCACTGCCTCCTGGAACCCCTTCAAATGCCCCAGACAATTTGGCCCTCTCTGCTTTCCTGCGGACTCCATCCTCAAAAGCACCTTTTTTCGCTTTCGGCGGTGTTTGGAGCAAAAAAGACAAACGTCCAGCTTTTGCTGCCACAGCAAAGGTGCCAGCGGGGAAAAGTGATGCTGGTCCTCACTGCCTCCTGGAACCCCTTCAAATGCCCCAGACAATTTGGCCCTCTCTGGTTTCCTGCGGACTCTATCCTCAAAAGCACCGTTTTTCACTTTCGGCGGTGTTTGGAGCAGAAAAGACAAACGTCCAGCTTTTGCTGCCACAGCAAAGGTGCCAGCGGGGAAAAGTGATGCTGGTCCTCACTGCCTCCTGGAACCCCTTCAAATGCCCCAGACAATTTGGCCCTCTCTGCTTTCCTGCGGACTCCATCCTCAAAAGCACCTGTTTTCGCTTTCGGTGGTGTTTGGAGCAAAAAAGACAAACGTCCAGCTTTTGCTGCCACAGCAAAGGTGCCAGCGGGGAAAAGTGATGCTGGTCCTCACTGCCTCCTGGAACCCCTTCAAATGCCCCAGACAATTTGGCCCTCTCTGCTTTCCTGCGGACTCCATCCTCAAAAGCACCTGTTTTCGCTTTCGGCGGTGTTTGGAGCAAAAAAGCCAAACGTCCAGCTTTTGCTGCCACAGCAAAGGTGCCAGCGGGGAAAAGTGATGCTGGTCCTCACTGCCTCCTGGAACCCCTTCAAATGCCCCAGACAATTTGGCCCTCTCTGCTTTCCTGCGGACTCCATCCTCAAAAGCACCTGTTTTCACTTTCGGCGGTGTTTGGAGCAAAAAAGACAAACGTGCAGCTTTTGCTGCCACAGCAAAGGTGCCAGCGGGGAAAAGTGATGCTGGTCCTCACTGCCTCCTGGAACCCCTTCAAATGCCCCAGACAATTTGGCCTCTCTGGTTTCCTGCGGACTCTATCCTCAAAAGCACCGTTTTTCACTTTCGGCGGTGTTTGGAGCAGAAAAGACAAACGTCCAGCTTTTGCTGCCACAGCAAAGGTGGCAGCGGGGAAAAGTGATGCTGGTCCTCACTGCCTCCTGGAACCCCTTCAAATGCCCCAGACAATTTGGCCCTCTCTGCTTTCCTGCGGACTCCATCCTCAAAAGCACCTGTTTTCGCTTTCAGCGGTGTTTGGAGCAAAAAAGACAAACGTCCAGCTTTTGCTGCCACAGCAAAGGTGCCAGCGGGGAAAAGTGATGCTGGTCCTCACTGCCTCCTGGAACCCCTTCAAATGCCCCAGACAATTTGGCCCTCTCTGCTTTCCTGCGGACTCCATCCTCAAAAGCACCTGTTTTCGCTTTCGGCGATGTTTGGAGCAAAAACGACAAACGTGCAGCTTTTGCTGCCACAGCAAAGGTGCCAGCGGGGAAAAGTGATGCTGGTCCTCACTGCCTCCTGGAACCCCTTCAAATGCCCCAGAACAATTTGGCCCTCTCTGCTTTCCTGCGGACTCCACCCTCAAAAGCTCCTTTTTTCACTTTCGGCGCTGTTTGGAGCAAAAAAGCCAAACGTCCAGCTTTTGCTGCCACAGCAAAGGTGCCAGCGGGGAAAAGTGATGCTGGTCCTCACTGCCTCCTGGAACCCCTTCAAATGCCCCACACAATTTGGCCCTCTCTGCTTTCCTGCGGACTCCATCCTCAAAAGAACCTGTTTTCGCTTTTGGCGCCCTCGGGAGCAAAAAAGACAAACGTGCAGCTTTTGCTGCCACAGCAAAGGTGCCAGCGGGGAAAAGTGATGCTGGTCCTCACTGCCTCCTGGAACCCCTTCAAATGCCCCAGACAATTTGGCCCTCTCTGCTTTCCTGCGGACTCCATCCTCAAAAGCACCTGTTTTCACTTTCGGCGGTGTTTGGAGCAAAAAAGACAAACGTCCAGCTTTTGCTGCCACAGCAAAGGTGCCAGCGGGGAAAAGTGATGCTGGTCCTCACTGCCTCCTGGAACCCTTCAAATGCCCCAGACAATTTGGCCCTCTCTGCTTTCCTGCGGACTCCATCCTCAAAAGCACCTGTTTTCACTTTCGGCGGTGTTTGGAGCAAAAAAGACAAACGTCCAGCTTTTGCTGCCACAGCAAAGGTGCCAGCGGGGAAAAGTGATGCTGGTCCTCACTGCCTCCTGGAACCCCTTCAAATGCCCCAGACAATTTGGCCCTCTCTGCTTTCCTGCGGACTCCTTCCTCAAAAGCACCTGTTTTCGCTTTCGGCGCTGTTTGGAGCAAAAAAGACAAACGTCCAGCTTTTGCTGCCACAGCAAAGGTGCCAGCGGGGAAAAGTGATGCTGGTCCTCACTGCCTCCTGGAACCCCTTCAAATGCCCCAGACAATTTGGCCCTCTCTGCTTTCCTGCGGACTCCATCCTCAAAAGCACCTGTTTTCGCTTTCGGCGGTGTTTGGAGCAAAAAAGACAAACGTCCAGATTTTGCTGCCACAGCAAAGGTGCCAGCGGGGAAAAGTGATGCTGGTCCTCACTGCCTCCTGGAACCCCTTCAAATGCCCCAGACAATTTGGCCCTCTCTGCTTTCCTGCGGACTCCACCCTCAAAAGCTCCTGTTTTCGCTTTCGGCGCTGTTTGGAGCAAAAAAGCCAAACGTCCAGCTTTTGCTGCCACAGCAAAGGTGCCAGCGGGGAAAAGTGATGCTGGTCCTCACTGCCTCCTGGAACCCCTTCAAATGCCCCAGACAATTTGGCCCTCTCTGCTTTCCTGCGGACTCCATCCTCAAAAGCACCTGTTTTCGCTTTTGGCGCCCTCGGGATCAAAAAAGACAAACGTCCAGCTTTTGCTGCCACAGCAAAGGTGCCAGCGGGGAAAAGTGATGCTGGTCCTCACTGCCTCCTGGAACCCCTTCAAATGCCCCAGACAATTTGGCCCTCTCTGCTTTCCTGCGGACTCCATCCTCAAAAGCACCTGTTTTCGCTTTCGGCGGTGTTTGGAGCAAAAAAGACAAACGTCCAGCTTTTGCTGCCACAGCAAAGGTGCCAGCGGGGAAAAGTGATGCTGGTCCTCACTGCCTCCTGGAACCCCTTCAAATGCCCCAGACAATTTGGCCCTCTCTGCTTTCCTGCGGACTCCATCCTCAAAAGCACCTGTTTTCGTTTTCGGCGGTGTTTGGAGCAAAAAAGACAAACGTCCAGCTTTTGCTGCCACAGCAAAGGTGCCAGCGGGGAAAAGTGATGCTGGTCCTCACTGCCTCCTGGAACCCCTTCAAATACCCCAGACAATTTGGCCCTCTCTGCTTTCCTGCGGACTCTATCCTCAAAAGCACCGTTTTTCACTTTCGGCGGTGTTTGGAGCAAAAAAGACAAACGTCCAGCTTTTGCTGCCACAGCAAAGGTGCCAGTGGGGAAAAGTGATGCTGGTCCTCACTGCCTCCTGGAACCCCTTCAAATGCCCCAGACAATTTGGCCCTCTCTGCTTTCCTGCGGACTCCATCCTCAAAAGCACCTGTTTTCGCTTTCGGCGCTGTTTGTAGCAAAAAAGACAAACGTGCAGCTTTTGCTGCCACAGCAAAGGTGCCAGCGGGGAAAAGTGATGCTGGTCCTCACTGCCTCCTGGAACAGCTTCAAATGCCCCAAACAATTTGGCCCTCTCTGGTTTCCTGCGGACTCTATCCTCAAAAGCACCGTTTTTCACTTTCGGCGGTGTTTGGAGCAAAAAAGACAAACGTCCAGCTTTTGCTGCCACAGCAAAGGTGCCAGCGGGGAAAAGTGATGCTGGTCCTCACTGCCTCCTGGAACCCCTTCAAATGCCCCAGACAATTTGGCCCTCTCTGCTTTCCTGCAGACTCCATCCTCAAAAGCACCTGTTTTCGCTTTCAGCGGTATTTGGAGCAAAAATGACAAACGTCCAGCTTTTGCTGCCACAGCAAAGGTGCCAGCGGGGAAAAGTGATGCTGGTCCTCACTGCCTCCTGGAACCCCTTCAAATGCCCCAGACAATTTGGCCCTCTCTGCTTTCCTGCGGACTCCACCCTCAAAAGCTCCTTTTTTCACTTTCGGCGCTGTTTGGAGCAAAAAAGACAAACGTCCAGCTTTTGCTGCCACAGCAAAGGTGCCAGCGGGGAAAAGTGATGCTGGTCCTCACTGCCTCCTGGAACCCCTTCAAATGCCCCAGACAATTTGGCCCTCTCTGCTTTCCTGCGGACTCCATCCTCAAAAGCACCTGTTTTCGCTTTCGGCGGTGTTTGGAGCAAAAAAGACAAACGTCCAGCTTTTGCTGCCACAGCAAAGGTGCCAGCGGGGAAAAGTGATGCTGGTCCTCACTGCCTCCTGGAACCCCTTCAAATGCCCCACACAATTTGGCCCTCTCTGCTTTCCTGCGGACTCCATCCTCAAAAGAACCTGTTTTCGCTTTTGGCGCCCTCGGGAGCAAAAAAGACAAACGTGCAGCTTTTGCTGCCACAGCAAAGGTGCCAGCGGGGAAAAGTGATGCTGGTCCTCACTGCCTCCTGGAACCCCTTCAAATGCCCCAGACAATTTGGCCCTCTCTGCTTTCCTGCGGACTCCATCCTCAAAAGCACCTGTTTTCACTTTCGGCGGTGTTTGGAGCAAAAAAGACAAACGTCCAGCTTTTGCTGCCACAGCAAAGGTGCCAGCGGGGAAAAGTGATGCTGGTCCTCACTGCCTCCTGGAACCCTTCAAATGCCCCAGACAATTTGGCCCTCTCTGCTTTCCTGCGGACTCCATCCTCAAAAGCACCTGTTTTCACTTTCGTCGGTGTTTGGAGCAAAAAAGACAAACGTCCAGCTTTTGCTGCCACAGCAAAGGTGCCAGCGGGGAAAAGTGATGCTGGTCCTCACTGCCTCCTGGAACCCCTTCAAATGCCCCAGACAATTTGGCCCTCTCTGCTTTCCTGCGGATTCCTTCCTCAAAAGCACCTGTTTTCGCTTTCGGCGCTGTTTGGAGCAAAAAAGACAAACGTGCAGCTTTTGCTGCCACAGCAAAGGTGCCAGCGGGGAAAAGTGATGCTGGTCCTCACTGTCTCCTGGAACCCCTTCAAATGCCCCAGACAATTTGGCCCTCTCTGCTTTCCTGCGGACTCTATCTTCAAAAGCACCGTTTTTCACTTTCGGCGGTGTTTGGAGCAAAAAAGACATACGTCCAGCTTTTGCTGCCACAGCAAAGGTGCCAGCGGGGAAAAGTGATGCTGGTCCTCACTGCCTCCTGGAACACCTTCAAATGCCCCAGACAATTTGGCCCTCTCTGCTTTCCTGCGGACTCCATCCTCAAAAGCACCTGTTTTCGCTTTCGGCGGTGTTTGGAGCAAAAAAGACAAACGTCCAGCTTTTGCTGCCACAGCAAAGGTGCCAGCGGGGAAAAGTGATGCTGGTCCTCACTGCCTCCTGGAACCCCTTCAAATGCCCCAGACAATTTGGCCCTCTCTGCTTTCCTGCGGACTCCATCCTCAAAAGCACCTGTTTTCGCTTTCGGCGCTGTTTGGAGCAAAAAAGACAAACGTCCAGCTTTTGCTGCCACAGCAAAGGTGCCAGCGGGGAAAAGTGATGCTGGTCCTCACTGCCTCCTGGAACCCCTTCAAATGCCCCACACAATTTGGCCCTCTCTGCTTTCCTGCGGACTCCATCCTCAAAAGCACCTGTTTTCGCTTTCGGCGCTGTTTGGAGCAAAAAAGACAAACGTCCAGCTTTTGCTGCCACAGCAAAGGTGCCAGCGGGGAAAAGTGATGCTGGTCCTCACTGCCTCCTGGAACCCCTTCAAATGCCCCAGACAATTTGGCCCTCTCTGCTTTCCTGCAGACTCCATCCTCAAAAGCACCTGGTTTCGCTTTCGGCGGTGTTTGGAGCAAAAAAGCCAAACGTCCAGCTTTTGCTGCCACAGCAAAGGTGCCAGCGGGGAAAAGTGATGCTGGTCCTCACTGCCTCCTGGAACCCCTTCAAATGCCCCAGACAATTTAGCCCTCTCTGCTTTCCTGCGGACTCCATCCTCAAAAGCACCTGTTTTCACTTTCGGCGGTGTTTGGAGCAAAAAAGACAAACGTGCAGCTTTTGCTGCCACAGCAAAGGTGCCAGCGGGGAAAAGTGATGCTGGTCCTCACTGCCTCCTGGAACCCCTTCAAATGCCCCAGACAATTTGGCCCTCTCTGCTTTCCTGCGGACTCCATCCTCAAAAGCACCTGTTTTCGCTTTCGGCGGTGTTTGGAGCAAAAAAGACAAACGTCCAGCTTTTGCTGCCACAGCAAAGGTGCCAGCGGGGGAAAAGTGATGCTGGTCCTCACTGCCTCCTGGAACCCCTTCAAATGCCCCAGACAATTTGGCCCTCTCTGCTTTCCTGCGGACTCCACCCTCAAAAGCTCCTGTTTTCGCTTTCGGCGCTGTTTGGAGCAAAAAAGCCAAACGTCCAGCTTTTGCTGCCACAGCAAAGGTGCCAGCGGGGAAAAGTGATGCTGGTCCTCACTGCCTCCTGGAACCCCTTCAAATGCCCCAGACAATTTGGCCCTCTTAGCTTTCCTGCGGACTCCATCCTCAAAAGCACCTGTTTTCGCTTTTGGCGCCCTCGGGATCAAAAAAGACAAACGTGCAGCTTTTGCTGCCACAGCAAAGGTGCCAGCGGGGAAAAGTGATGCTGGGTCCTCACTGCCTCCTGGAACCCCTTCAAATGCCCCAGACAATTTGGCCCTCTCTGCTTTCCTGCGGACTCCACCCTCAAAAGTACCTGTTTTCGCTTTCGGCGGTGTTTGGAGCAAAAAAGACAAACGTCCAGCTTTTGCTGCCACAGCAAAGGTGCCAGCGGGGAAAAGTGATGCTGGTCCTCACTGCCTCCTGGAACCCTTCAAATGCCCCAGACAATTTGGCCCTCTCTGCTTTCCTGCGGACTCCATCCTCAAAAGCACCTGTTTTCGCTTTCGTCGGTGTTTGGAGCAAAAAAGCCAAACGTCCAGCTTTTTGCTGCCACAGCAAAGGTGCCAGCGGGGAAAAGTGATGCTGGTCCTCACTGCCTCCTGGAACCCCTTCAAATACCCCAGACAATTTGGCCCTCTCTGCTTTCCTGCGGACTCTATCCACAAAAGCACCGTTTTTCACTTTCGGCGCTGTTTGGAGCAAAAAAGACAAACGTGCAGCTTTTGCTGCCACAGCAAAGGTGCCAGCGGGGAAAAGTGATGCTGGTCCTCACTGCCTCCTGGAACACCTTCAAATGCCCCAAACAATTTGGCCCTCTCTGCTTTCCTGCGGACTCTATCCTCAAAAGCACCGTTTTTCACTTTCGGCGGTGTTTGGAGCAGAAAAGACAAACGTCCAGCTTTTGCTGACACAGCAAAGGTGCCAGCGGGGAAAAGTGATGCTGGTCCTCACTGCCTCCTGGAACCCCTTCAAATGCCCCAGACAATTTGGCCCTCTCTGCTTTCCTGCGGACTCCATCCTCAAAAGCACCTGTTTTCGCTTTCGGCGGTGTTTGGAGCAAAAAAGACAAACGTCCAGCTTTTGCTGCCACAGCAAAGGTGCCAGCGGGGAAAAGTGATGCTGGTCCTCACTGCCTCCTGGAACCCCTTCAAATGCCCCAGACAATTTGGCCCTCTCTGCTTTCCTGCAGACTCCATCCTCAAAAGCACCTGTTTTCGCTTTCGGCGGTGTTTGGAGCAAAAAAGACAAACGTCCAGCTTTTGCTGCCACAGCAAAGGTGCCAGCGGGGAAAAGTGATGCTGGTCCTCACTGCCTCCTGGAACCCCTTCAAATGCCCCAGACAATTTGGCCCTCTCTGCTTTCCTGCGGACTCCATCCTCAAAAGCACCTGTTTTCGCTTTCAGCGGTGTTTGGAGCAAAAAAGACAAACGTCCAGCTTTTGCTGCCACAGCAAAGGTGCCAGCGGGGAAAAGTGATGCTGGTCCTCACTCCTGGAACCCCTTCAATGCCCCAGACAAATTTGGCCCTCTCTGCTTTCCTGCGGACTCTATACCTCAAAAGCCACCGTTTTTCACTTTCGGCGCTGTTCTGTAGCAAAAAAGACAAACGTGCAGCTTTTGCTGCCACAGCAAAGGTGCCAGCGGGGGAAAAGTGATGCTGGTCCTCACTGCCTCCTGGAACACCTTCAAATGCCCCAAACAATTTGGCCCTCTCTGGTTTCCTGCGGACTCTATCCTCAAAAGCA
Organism: Vanellus vanellus; assembly: GCF_965231255.1. Taxonomy (NCBI): domain Eukaryota; kingdom Metazoa; phylum Chordata; class Aves; order Charadriiformes; family Charadriidae; genus Vanellus; species Vanellus vanellus. Next base: position 80,373 of record NW_028127238.1, on the reverse strand, counting down.
CCGTTTTTCACTTTCGGCGGTGTTTGGAGCAGAAAAGACAAACGTCCAGCTTTTGCTGCCACAGCAAAGGTGCCAGCGGGGAAAAGTGATGCTGGTCCTCACTGCCTCCTGGAACCCCTTCAAATGCCCCAGACAATTTGGCCCTCTCTGCTTTCCTGCGGACTCCATCCTCAAAAGCACCTGTTTTCGCTTTCGGCGCTGTTTGGAGCAAAAAAGACAAACGTCCAGCTTTTGCTGCCACAGCAAAGGTGCCAGCGGGGAAAAGTGATGCTGGTCCTCACTGCCTCCTGGAACCCCTTCAAATGCCCCAGACAATTTGGCCCTCTCTGCTTTCCTGCAGACTCCATCCTCAAAAGCACCTGTTTTTCGCTTTCAGCGGTGTTTGGAGCAAAAAAGACAAACGTCCAGCTTTTGCTGCCACAGCAAAGGTGCCAGCGGGGAAAAGTGATGCTGGTCCTCACTGCCTCCTGTAACCCCTTCAAATGCCCCAGACAATTTGGCCCTCTCTGCTTTGCTGCGGACTCCATCCTCAAAAGCACCTGTTTTCGCTTTCGGCGGTGTTTGGAGCAAAAAAGACAAACGTCCAGCTTTTGCTGCCACAGCAAAGGTGCCAGCGGGGAAAAGTGATGCTGGTCCTCACTGCCTCCTGGAACCCCTTCAAATGCCCCAGACAATTTGGCCCTCTCTGCTTTCCTGCGGACTCCACCCTCAAAAGCTCCTTTTTTCACTTTCGGCGCTGTTTGGAGCAAAAAAGCCAAACGTCCAGCTTTTGCTGCCACAGCAAAGGTGCCAGCGGGGAAAAGTGATGCTGGTCCTCACTGCCTCCTGGAACCCCTTCAAATGCCCCAGACAATTTGGCCCTCTCTGCTTTCCTGCGGACTCCATCCTCAAAAGCACCTGTTTTCACTTTCGGCGGTTTTTGGAGCAAAAAAGAAAAACGTGCAGCTTTTGCTGCCACAGCAAAGGTGCCAGCGGGGAAAAGTGATGCTGGTCCTCACTGCCTCCTGGAACCCCTTCAAATGCCCCAGACATTTTGGCCCTCTCTGCTTTCCTGCGGACTCCATCCTCAAAAGCACCTGTTTTCACTTTCGGCGGTGTTTGGAGCAAAAAAGACAAACGTCCAGCTTTTGCTGCCACAGCAAAGGTGCCAGCGGGGAAAAGTGATGCTGGTCCTCACTGCCTCCTGGAACCCCTTCAAATGCCCCAGACAATTTGGCCCTCTCTGCTTTCCTGCGGACTCCTTCCTCAAAAGCACCTGTTTTCGCTTTCGGCGCTGTTTGGAGCAAAAAAGACAAACGTGCAGCTTTTGCTGTCACAGCAAAGGTGCCAGCGGGGAAAAGTGATGCTGGTCCTCACTGCCTCCTGGAACCCCTTCAAATGCCCCAGACAATTTGGCCCTCTCTGCTTTCCTGCGGACTCTATCTTCAAAAGCACCGTTTTTCACTTTCGGCGGTGTTTGGAGCAAAAAAGACATACGTCCAGCTTTTGCTGCCACAGCAAAGGTGCCAGCGGGGAAAAGTGATGCTGGTCCTCACTGCCTCCTGGAACCCCTTCAAATGCCCCAGACAATTTGGCCCTCTCTGCTTTCCTGCGGACTCCACCCTCAAAAGCTCCTGTTTTCTCTTTCGGCGCTGTTTGGAGCAAAAAAGCCAAACGTCCAGCTTTTGCTGCCACAGCAAAGGTGCCAGCGGGGAAAAGTGATGCTGGTCCTCACTGCCTCCTGGAACCCCTTCAAATACCCCAGACAATTTGGCCCTCTCTGCTTTCCTGCGGACTCTATCCTCAAAAGCACCGTTTTTAACTTTCGGCGCTGTTTGGAGCAAAAAAGACAAACGTCCAGCTTTTGCTGCCACAGCAAAGGTGCCAGTGGGGAAAAGTGATGCTGGTCCTCACTGCCTCCTGGAACCCCTTCAAATGCCCCAGACAATTTGGCCCTCTCTGCTTTCCTGCGGACTCCATCCTCAAAAGCACCTGTTTTCGCTTTCGGCGCTGTTTGTAGCAAAAAAGACAAACGTGCAGCTTTTGCTGCCACAGCAAAGGTGCCAGCGGGGAAAAGTGATGCTGGTCCTCACTGCCTCCTGGAACACCTTCAAATGCCCCAAACAATTTGGCCCTCTCTGGTTTCCTGCGGACTCTATCCTCAAAAGCACCGTTTTTCACTTTAGGCGGTGTTTGGAGCAGAAAAGACAAACGTCCAGCTTTTGCTGCCACAGCAAAGGTGCCAGCGGGGAAAAGTGATGCTGGTCCTCACTGCCTCCTGGAACCCCTTCAAATGCCCCAGACAATTTGGCCCTCTCTGCTTTCCTGCGGACTCCATCCTCAAAAGCACCTGTTTTCGCTTTCGGCGGTGTTTGGAGCAAAAAAGACAAACGTCCAGCTTTTGCTGCCACAGCAAAGGTGCCAGCGGGGAAAAGTGATGCTGGTCCTCACTGCCTCCTGGAACCCCTTCAAATGCCCCAGACAATTTGGCCCTCTCTGCTTTCCTGCAGACTCCATCCTCAAAAGCACCTGTTTTCGCTTTCAGCGGTGTTTGGAGCAAAAAAGACAAACGTCCAGCTTTTGCTGCCACAGCAAAGGTGCCAGCGGGGAAAAGTGATGCTGGTCCTCACTGCCTCCTGGAACCCCTTCAAATGCCCCAGACAATTTGGCCCTCTCTGCTTTCCTGCGGACTCCATCCTCAAAAGCACCTGTTTTCGCTTTCGGCGGTGTTTGGAGCAAAAAAGACAAACGTCCAGCTTTTGCTGCCACAGCAAAGGTGCCAGCGGGGAAAAGTGATGCTGGTCCTCACTGCCTCCTGGAACCCCTTCAAATGCCCCAGACAATTTGGCCCTCTCTGCTTTCCTGCGGACTCCACCCTCAAAAGCTCCTTTTTTCACTTTCGGCGCTGTTTGTAGCAAAAAAGCCAAACGTCCAGCTTTTGCTGCCACAGCAAAGGTGCCAGCGGGGAAAAGTGATGCTGGTCCTCACTGCCTCCTGGAACCCCTTCAAATGCCCCACACAATTTGGCCCTCTCTGCTTTCCTGCGGACTCCATCCTCAAAAGCACCTGTTTTCACTTTCGGCGGTGTTTGGAGCAAAAAAGAAAAACGTCCAGCTTTTGCTGCCACAGCAAAGGTGCCAGCGGGGAAAAGTGATGCTGGTCCTCACTGCCTCCTGGAACCCCTTCAAATGCCCCAGACATTTTGGCCCTCTCTGCTTTCCTGCGGACTCCATCCTCAAAAGCACCTGTTTTCACTTTCGGCGGTGTTTGGAGCAAAAAAGACAAACGTCCAGCTTTTGCTGCCACAGCAAAGGTGCCAGCGGGGAAAAGTGATGCTGGTCCTCACTGCCTCCTGGAACCCTTCAAATGCCCCAGACAATTTGGCCCTCTCTGCTTTCCTGCGGACTCCATCCTCAAAAGCACCTGTTTTCACTTTCGGCGGTGTTTGGAGCAAAAAAGACAAACGTCCAGCTTTTGCTGCCACAGCAAAGGTGCCAGCGGGGAAAAGTGATGCTGGTCCTCACTGCCTCCTGGAACCCCTTCAAATGCCCCAGACAATTTGGCCCTCTCTGCTTTCCTGCGGACTCCTTCCTCAAAAGCACCTGTTTTCGCTTTCGGCGCTGTTTGGAGCAAAAAAGACAAACGTGCAGCTTTTGCTGTCACAGCAAAGGTGCCAGCGGGGAAAAGTGATGCTGGTCCTCACTGCCTCCTGGAACCCCTTCAAATGCCCCAGACAATTTGGCCCTCTCTGCTTTCCTGCGGACTCTATCTTCAAAAGCACCGTTTTTAACTTTCGGCGGTGTTTGGAGCAAAAAAGACATACGTCCAGCTTTTGCTGCCACAGCAAAGGTGCCAGCGGGGAAAAGTGATGCTGGTCCTCACTGCCTCCTGGAACCCCTTCAAATGCCCCAGACAATTTGGCCCTCTCTGCTTTCCTGCGGACTCCATCCTCAAAAGCACCTGTTTTCGCTTTCGGCGCTGTTTGGAGCAAAAAAGCCAAACGTCCAGCTTTTGCTGCCACAGCAAAGGTGCCAGCGGGGAAAAGTGATGCTGGTCCTCACTGCCTCCTGGAACCCCTTCAAATGCCCCAGACAATTTGGCCCTCTCTGCTTTCCTGCGGACTCCATCCTCAAAAGCACCTGTTTTCGCTTTCGGCGCTGTTTGGAGCAAAAAAGACAAACGTCCAGCTTTTGCTGCCACAGCAAAGGTGCCAGCGGGGAAAAGTGATGCTGGTCCTCACTGCCTCCTGGAACCCCTTCAAATGCCCCAGACAATTTGGCCCTCTCTGCTTTCCTGCGGACTCCATCCTCAAAAGCACCTGTTTTCGCTTTCGGTGGTGTTTGGAGCAAAAAAGACAAACGTCCAGCTTTTGCTGCCACAGCAAAGGTGCCAGCGGGGAAAAGTGATGCTGGTCCTCACTGCCTCCTGGAACCCCTTCAAATGCCCCAGACAATTTGGCCCTCTCTGCTTTCCTGCAGACTCCATCCTCAAAAGCACCTGTTTTCGCTTTCGGCGCTGTTTGGAGCAAAAAAGCCAAACGTCCAGCTTTTGCTGCCACAGCAAAGGTGCCAGCGGGGAAAAGTGATGCTGGTCCTCACTGCCTCCTGGAACCCCTTCAAATGCCCCAGACAATTTGGCCCTCTCTGCTTTCCTGCGGACTCCATCCTCAAAAGCACCTGTTTTCACTTTCGGCGGTGTTTGGAGCAAAAAAGACAAACGTGCAGCTTTTGCTGCCACAGCAAAGGTGCCAGCGGGGAAAAGTGATGCTGGTCCTCACTGCCTCCTGGAACCCCTTCAAATGCCCCAGACAATTTGGCCCTCTCTGCTTTCCTGCGGACTCCATCCTCAAAAGCACCTGTTTTCGCTTTCGGCGGTGTTTGGAGCAAAAAAGACAAACGTCCAGATTTTGCTGCCACAGCAAAGGTGCCAGCGGGGAAAAGTGATGCTGGTCCTCACTGCCTCCTGGAACCCCTTCAAATGCCCCAGACAATTTGGCCCTCTCTGCTTTCCTGCGGACTCCACCCTCAAAAGCTCCTGTTTTCGCTTTCGGCGCTGTTTGGAGCAAAAAAGCCAAACGTCCAGCTTTTGCTGCCACAGCAAAGGTGCCAGCGGGGAAAAGTGATGCTGGTCCTCACTGCCTCCTGGAACCCCTTCAAATGCCCCAGACAATTTGGCCCTCTCTGCTTTCCTGCGGACTCCATCCTCAAAAGCACCTGTTTTCGCTTTTGGCGCCCTCGGGATCAAAAAAGACAAACGTCCAGCTTTTGCTGCCACAGCAAAGGTGCCAGCGGGGAAAAGTGATGCTGGTCCTCACTGCCTCCTGGAACCCCTTCAAATGCCCCACACAATTTGGCCCTCTCTGCTTTCCTGCGGACTCCATCCTCAAAAGCACCTGTTTTCGCTTTCGGCGCTGTTTGTAGCAAAAAAGACAAACGTTCAGCTTTTGCTGCCACAGCAAAGGTGCCAGCGGGGAAAAGTGATGCTGGTCCTCACTGCCTCCTGGAACACCTTCAAATGCCCCAAACAATTTGGCCCTCTCTGGTTTCCTGCGGACTCTATCCTCAAAAGCACCGTTTTTCACTTTCGGCGGTGTTTGGAGCAGAAAAGACAAACGTCCAGCTTTTGCTGCCACAGCAAAGGTGCCAGCGGGGAAAAGTGATGCTGGTCCTCACTGCCTCCTGGAACCCCTTCAAATGCCCCAGACAATTTGGCCCTCTCTGCTTTCCTGCGGACTCCATCCTCAAAAGCACCTGTTTTCGCTTTCGGCGGTGTTTGGAGCAAAAAAGACAAACGTCCAGCTTTTGCTGCCACAGCAAAGGTGCCAGTGGGGAAAAGTGATGCTGGTCCTCACTGCCTCCTGGAACCCCTTCAAATGCCCCAGACAATTTGGCCCTCTCTGCTTTCCTGCGGACTCCATCCTCAAAAGCACCTGTTTTCGCTTTCGGCGGTGTTTGGAGCAAAAAAGACAAACGTCCAGCTTTTGCTGCCACAGCAAAGGTGCCAGCGGGGAAAAGTGATGCTGGTCCTCACTGCCTCCTGGAACACCTTCAAATGCCCCAGACAATTTGGCCCTCTCTGCTTTCCTGAGGACTCTATCCTCAAAAGCACCGTTTTTCACTTTCGGCGGTGTTTGGAGCAGAAAAGACAAACGTCCAGCTTTTGCTGCCACAGCAAAGGTGCCAGCGGGGAAAAGTGATGCTGGTCCTCACTGCCTCCTGGAACCCCTTCAAATGCCCCAGACAATTTGGCCCTCTCTGCTTTCCTGCGGACTCCTTCCTCAAAAGCACCTTTTTTCTCTCTCTGTGCCCTCCGGAGCAAAAAAGAAAAACGTCCAGCTTTTGCTGCCACAGCAAAGGTGCCAGCGGGGAAAAGTGATGCTGGTCCTCACTGCCTCCTGGAACCCCTTCAAATGCCCCAGACAATTTGGCCCTCTCTGCTTTCCTGCGGGCTCCATCCTCAAAAGCACCTGTTTTCGCTTTCGGCGGTGTTTGGAGCAAAAAAGACAAACGTCCAGCTTTTGCTGCCACAGCAAAGGTGCCAGCGGGGAAAAGTGATGCTGGTCCTCACTGCCTCCTGGAACCCCTTCAAATGCCCCAGACAATTTGGCCCTCTCTGCTTTCCTGCGGACTCCATCCTCAAAAGCACCTTTTTTCTCTTTCTGCGCCCTCCGGAGCAAGAAAGACAAACGTCCAGCTTTTGCTGCCACAGCAAAGGTGCCAGCGGGGAAAAGTGATGCTGGTCCTCACTACCTCCTGGAACCCCTACAAATGCCCCAGACAATTTGGCCCTCTCTGCTTTCCTGCGGACTCCATCCTCAAAAGCACCTGTTTTCGCTTTCGGCGGTGTTTGGAGCAAAAAAGACAAACGTCCAGCTTTTGCTGCCACAGCAAAGGTGCCAGCAGGGAAAAGTGATGCTGGTCCTCACTGTCTCCTGGAACCCTTTCAAATGCCCCAGACAATTTGGCCCTCTCTGCTTTCCTGCGGACTCCATCCTCAAAAGCACCTGTTTTCGCTTTCGGCGCTGTTTGGAGCAAAAAAGACAATCGTCCAGCTTTTGCTGCCACAGCAAAGGTGCCAGTGGGGAAAAGTGATGCTGGTCCTCACTGCCTCCTGGAACCCCTTCAAATGCCCCAGACAATTTGGCCCTCTCTGCTTTCCTGCGGACTCTATCTTCAAAAGCACCGTTTTTCACTTTCGGCGCTGTTTGGAGCAAAAAAGACATACGTCCAGCTTTTGCTGCCACAGCAAAGGTGCCAGCGGGGAAAAGTGATGCTGGTCCTCACTGCCTCCTGGAACCCCTTCAAATGCCCCAGACAATTTGGCCCTCTCTGCTTTCCTGCGGACTCCATCCTCAAAAGCACCTGTTTTCGCTTTCGGCGGTGTTTGGAGCAAAAAAGACAAACGTCCAGCTTTTGCTGCCACAGCAAAGGTGCCAGCGGGGAAAAGTGATGCTGGTCCTCACTGCCTCCTGGAACCCCTTCAAATGCCCCAGACAATTTGGCCCTCTCTGCTTTCCTGCGGACTCTATCGTCAAAAGGACCGTTTTTCACTTTCGGCGGTGTTTGGAGCAGAAAAGACAAACGTCCAGCTTTTGCTGCCACAGCAAAGGTGCCAGCAGGGAAAAGTGATGCTGGTCCTCACTGCCTCCTGGAACCCCTTCAAATGCCCCAGACAATTTGGCCCTCTCTGCTTTCCTGCGGACTCCATCCTCAAAAGCACCGTTTTTCGCTTTCGGCCGTATTTGAAGCAAAAATGACAAACGTCCAGCTTTTGCTGCCACAGCAAAGGTGCCAGCGGGGAAAAGTGATGCTGGTCCTCACTGCCTCCTGGAACCCCTTCAAATGCCCCAGACAATTTGGCCCTCTCTGGTTTCCTGCGGGCTCCATCCTCAAAAGCACCTGTTTTCGCTTTCGGCGGTGTTTGGAGCAAAAAAGACAAACGTCCAGCTTTTGCTGCCACAGCAAAGGTGCCAGCGGGGAAAAGTGATGCTGGTCCTCACTGCCTCCTGGAACCCCTACAAATGCCCCAGACAATTTGGCCCTCTCTGCTTTCCTGCGGACTCCATCCTCAAAAGCACCTGTTTTCGCTTTCGGCGGTGTTTGGAGCAAAAAAGACAAACGTCCAGCTTTTGCTGCCACAGCAAAGGTGACAGCAGGGAAAAGTGATGCTGGTCCTCACTGCCTCCTGGAACCCTTTCAAATGCCCCAGACAATTTGGCCCTCTCTGCTTTCCTGCGGACTCCATCCTCAAAAGCACCTGTTTTCGCTTTCGGCGCTGTTTGGAGCAAAAAAGACAAACGTCCAGCTTTTGCTGCCACAGCAAAGGTGCCAGCGGGGAAAAGTGATGCTGGTCCTCACTGCCTCCTGGAACCCCTTCAAATGCCCCAGACAATTTGGCCCTCTCTGCTTTCCTGCGGACTCTATCTTCAAAAGCACCGTTTTTCACTTTCGGCGGTGTTTGGAGCAAAAAAGACATACGTCCAGCTTTTGCTGCCACAGCAAAGGTGCCAGCGGGGAAAAGTGATGCTGGTCCTCACTGCCTCCTGGAACCCCTTCAAATGCCCCAGACAATTTGGCCCTCTCTGCTTTCCTGCGGACTCCATCCTCAAAAGCACCTTTTTTCTCTTTCTGCGCCCTCCGGAGCAAGAAAGACAAACGTCCAGCTTTTGCTGCCACAGCAAAGGTGCCAGCGGGGAAAAGTGATGCTGGTCCTCACTGCCTCCTGGAACCCCTACAAATGCCCCAGACAATTTGGCCCTCTCTGCTTTCCTGCGGACTCCATCCTCAAAAGCACCTGTTTTCGCTTTCGGCGGTGTTTGGAGCAAAAAAGACAAACGTCCAGCTTTTGCTGCCACAGCAAAGGTGACAGCAGGGAAAAGTGATGCTGGTCCTCACTGCCTCCTGGAACCCTTTCAAATGCCCCAGACAATTTGGCCCTCCCTGCTTTCCTGCGGACTCCATCCTCAAAAGCACCTGTTTTCGCTTTCGGCGCTGTTTGGAGCAAAAAAGACAAACGTCCAGCTTTTGCTGCCACAGCAAAGGTGCCAGCGGGGAAAAGTGATGCTGGTCCTCACTGCCTCCTGGAACCCCTTCAAATGCCCCAGACAATTTGGCCCTCTCTGCTTTCCTGCGGACTCTATCTTCAAAAGCACCGTTTTTCACTTTCGGCGCTGTTTGGAGCAAAAAAGACATACGTCCAGCTTTTGCTGCCACAGCAAAGGTGCCAGCGGGGAAAAGTGATGCTGGTCCTCACTGCCTCCTGGAACCCCTTCAAATGCCCCAGACAATTTGGCCCTCTCTGCTTTCCTGTGGACTCCATCCTCAAAAGCACCTGTTTTCGCTTTCGGCGGTATTTGGAGCAAAAATGACAAACGTCCAGCTTTTGCTGCCACAGCAAAGGTGCCAGCGGGGAAAAGTGATGCTGGTCCTCACTGCCTCCTGGAACCCCTTCAAATGCCCCAGACAATTTGGCCCTCTCTGCTTTCCTGCGGGCTCCATCCTCAAAAGCTCCTGCTTTCGCTTTCGGCGGTGTTTGGAGCAAAAAAGAAAAACGTCCAGCTTTTGCTGCCACAGCAAAGGTGCCAGCGGGGAAAAGTGATGCTGGTCCTCACTGCCTCCTGGAACCCCTTCAAATGCCCCAGACAATTTGGCCCTCTCTGCTTTCCTGTGGACTCCATCCTCAAAAGCACCTTTTTTCTCTTTCTGCGCCCTCCGGAGGAAAAAAGACAAACGTCCAGCTTTTGCTGCCACAGCAAAGGTGCCAGCGGGGAAAAGTGATGCTGGTCCTCACTGCCTCCTGGAACCCCTTCAAAGGCCCCAGACAATTTGGCCCTCTCTTCTTTCCTGCGGACTCCATCCTCAAAAGCACCGTTTTTCACTTTCGGCGGTGTTTGGAGCAAAAAAGACAAACGTCCAGCTTTTGCTGCCACAGCAAAGGTGCCAGCGGGGAAAAGTGATGCTGGTCCTCACTGCCTCCTGGAACCCCTTCAAATGCCCCAGACAATTTGGCCCTCTCTGCTTTCCTGTGGACTCCATCCTCAAAAGCACCTGTTTTCGCTTTCGGCGGTATTTGGAGCAAAAATGACAAACGTCCAGCTTTTGCTGCCACAGCAAAGGTGCCAGCGGGGAAAAGTGATGCTGGTCCTCACTGCCTCCTGGAACCCCTTCAAATGCCCCAGACAATTTGGCCCTCTCTGCTTTCCTGCGGACTCCATCCTCAAAAGCACCTGTTTTCTCTTTCGGCGCCCTCCGGAGCAAGAAAGACAAACGTCCAGCTTTTGCTGCCACAGCAAAGGTGCCAGCGGGGAAAAGTGATGCTGGTCCTCACTGCCTCCTGGAACCCCTTCAAATGCCCCAGACAATTTGGCCCTCTCTGCTTTCCTGCGGACTCCATCCTCAAAAGCACCGTTTTTCACTTTCGGCGGTGTTTGGAGCAAAAAAGACAAACGTCCAGCTTTTGCTGCCACAGCAAAGGTGCCAGCGGGGAAAAGTGATGCTGGTCCTCACTGCCTCCTGGAACCCCTTCAAATGCCCCAGACAATTTGGCCCTCTCTGCTTTCCTGTGGACTCCATCCTCAAAAGCACCTGTTTTCGCTTTCGGCGGTATTTGGAGCAAAAATGACAAACGTCCAGCTTTTGCTGCCACAGCAAAGGTGCCAGCGGGGAAAAGTGATGCTGGTCCTCACTGCCTCCTGGAACCCCTTCAAATGCCCCAGACAATTTGGCCCTCTCTGCTTTCCTGCGGACTCCATCCTTAAAAGCACCTGTTTTCGCTTTCGGCGGTGTTTGGAGCAAAAAAGACAAACGTGCAGCTTTTGCTGCCACAGCAAAGGTGCCAGTGGGGAAAAGTGATGCTGGTCCTCACTGCCTCCTGGAACCCCTTCAAATGCCCCAGACAATTTGGCCCTCTCTGCTTTCCTGCGGACTCCATCCTTAAAAGCACCTGTTTTCGGTTTCGGTGGTGTTTGGAGTAAAAAAGACAAACGTCCAGCTTTTGCTGCCACAGCAAAGGTGCCAGTGGGGAAAAGTGATGCTGGTCCTCACTGCCTCCTGGAACCCCTTCAAATGCCCCAGACAATTTGGCCCTCTCTGCTTTCCTGCGGACTCCATCCTCAAAAGCACCGTTTTTCACTTTCGGCGGTGTTTGGAGCAAAAAAGACAAACGTCCAGCTTTTGCTGCCACAGCAAAGGTGCCATCGGGGAAAAGTGATGCTGGTCCTCACTGCCTCCTGGAACCCCTTCAAATGCCCCAGACAATTTGGCCCTCTCTGCTTTCCTGCGGACTCCATCCTCAAAAGCACCGTTTTTCACTTTCGGCGGTGTTTGGAGCAAAAAAGACAAACGTCCAGCTTTTGCTGCCACAGCAAAGGTGCCAGCGGGGAAAAGTGATGCTGGTCCTCACTGCCTCCTGGAACCCCTTCAAATGCCCCAGACAATTTGGCCCTCTCTGCTTTCCTGTGGACTCCATCCTCAAAAGCACCTGTTTTCGCTTTCGGCGGTGTTTGGAGCAAAAAAGACAAACGTCCAGCTTTGGCTGCCACAGCAAAGGTGCCAGCGGGGAAAAGTGATGCTGGTCCTCACTGCCTCCTGGAACCCCTTCAAATGCCCCAGACAATTTGGCCCTCTCTGCTTTCCTGCGGACTCCATCCTTAAAAGCACCTGTTTTCGCTTTCGGCGGTGTTTGGAGCAAAAAAGACAAACGTCCAGCTTTTGCTGCCACAGCAAAGGTGCCAGTGGGGAAAAGTGATGCTGGTCCTCACTGCCTCCTGGAACCCCTTCAAATGCCCCAGACAATTTGGCCCTCTCTGCTTTCCTGCGGACTCCATCCTCAAAAGCACCTGTTTTCGCTTTCGGCGGTGTTTGGAGCAAAAAAGACAAACGTCCAGCTTTTGCTGCCACAGCAAAGGTGCCAGCGGGGAAAAGTGATGCTGGTCCTCACTGCCTCCTGGAACCCCTTCAAATGCCCCAGACAATTTGGCCCTCTCTGCTTTCCTGCGGACTCCATCCTCAAAAGCACCGTTTTTCACTTTCGGCGGTGTTTGGAGCAAAAAAGACAAACGTCCAGCTTTTGCTGCCACAGCAAAGGTGCCAGCGGGGAAAAGTGATGCTGGTCCTCACTGCCTCCTGGAACCCCTTCAAATGCCCCAGACAATTTGGCCCTCTCTGCTTTCCTGCGGACTCCATCCTCAAAAGCACCGTTTTTCACTTTCGGCGGTGTTTGGAGCAAAAAAGACAAACGTCCAGCTTTTGCTGCCACAGCAAAGGTGCCAGCGGGGAAAAGTGATGCTGGTCCTCACTGCCTCCTGGAACCCCTACTAATGCCCCAGACAATTTGGCCCTCTCTGCTTTCCTGCGGACTCCATCCTCAAAAGCACCTGTTTTCGCTTTCGGCGGTGTTTGGAGCAAAAAAGACAAACGTCCAGCTTTTGCTGCCACAGCAAAGGTGCCAGTGGGGAAAAGTGATGCTGGTCCTCACTGCCTCCTGGAACCCCTTCAAATGCCCCAGACAATTTGGCCCTCTCTGCTTTCCTGCGGACTCTATCTTCAAAAGCACCGTTTTTCACTTTCGGCGGTGTTTGGAGCAAAAAAGACATACGTCCAGCTTTTGCTGCCACAGCAAAGGTGCCAGCGGGGAAAAGTGATGCTGGTCCTCACTGCCTCCTGGAACCCCTTCAAATGCCCCAGACAATTTGGCCCTCTCTGCTTTCCTGCGGGCTCCATCCTCAAAAGCACCTGTTTTCGCTTTCGGCGGTGTTTGGAGCAAAAAAGACAAACGTCCAGCTTTTGCTGCCACAGCAAAGGTGCCAGCGGGGAAAAGTGATGCTGGTCCTCACTGCCTCCTGGAACCCCTTCAAATGCCCCAGACAATTTGGCCCTCTCTGCTTTCCTGCGGACTCCATCCTCAAAAGCACCTGTTTTCGCTTTCGGCGGTGTTTGGAGCAAAAAACAAAAACGTCCAGCTTTTGCTGCCACAGCAAAGGTGCCAGTGGGGAAAAGTGATGCTGGTCCTCACTGCCTCCTGGAACCCCTTCAAATGCCCCAGACAATTTGGCCCTCTCTGCTTTCCTGCGGACTCCATCCTTAAAAGCACCTGTTTTCGGTTTCGGCGGTGTTTGGAGTAAAAAAGACAAACGTCCAGCTTTTGCTGCCACAGCAAAGGTGCCAGTGGGGAAAAGTGATGCTGGTCCTCACTGCCTCCTGGAACCCCTTCAAATGCCCCAGACAATTTGGCCCTCTCTGCTTTCCTGCGGACTCCATCCTCAAAAGCACCGTTTTTCACTTTCGGCGGTGTTTGGAGCAAAAAAGACAAACGTCCAGCTTTTGCTGCCACAGCAAAGGTGCCAGCGGGGAAAAGTGATGCTGGTCCTCACTGCCTCCTGGAACCCCTTCAAATGCCCCAGACAATTTGGCCCTCTCTGCTTTCCTGCGGACTCCATCCTCAAAAGCACCGTTTTTCACTTTCGGCGGTGTTTGGAGCAAAAAAGACAAACGTCCAGCTTTTGCTGCCACAGCAAAGGTGCCAGCGGGGAAAAGTGATGCTGGTCCTCACTGCCTCCTGGAACCCCTTCAAATGCCCCAGACAATTTGGCCCTCTCTGCTTTCCTGTGGACTCCATCCTCAAAAGCACCTGTTTTCGCTTTCGGCGGTGTTTGGAGCAAAAATGACAAACGTCCAGCTTTTGCTGCCACAGCAAAGGTGCCAGCGGGGAAAAGTGATGCTGGTCCTCACTGCCTCCTGGAACCCCTTCAAATGCCCCAGACAATTTGGCCCTCTCTGCTTTCCTGCGGACTCCATCCTTAAAAGCACCTGTTTTCGCTTTCGGCGGTGTTTGGAGCAAAAAAGACAAACGTCCAGCTTTTGCTGCCACAGCAAAGGTGCCAGTGGGGAAAAGTGATGCTGGTCCTCACTGCCTCCTGGAACCCCTTCAAATGCCCCAGACAATTTGGCCCTCTCTGCTTTCCTGCGGACTCCATCCTTAAAAGCACCTGTTTTCGCTTTCGGCGGTGTTTGGAGCAAAAAAGACAAACGTGCAGCTTTTGCTGCCACAGCAAAGGTGCCAGCGGGGAAAAGTGATGCTGGTCCTCACTGCCTCCTGGAACCCCTTCAAATGCCCCAGACAATTTGGCCCTCTCTGCTTTCCTGCGGACTCCATCCTCAAAAGCACCGTTTTTCACTTTCGGCGCTGTTTGGAGCAAAAAAGACAAACGTCCAGCTTTTGCTGCCACAGCAAAGGTGCCAGCGGGGAAAAGTGATGCTGGTCCTCACTGCCTCCTGGAACCCCTTCAAATGCCCCAGACAATTTGGCCCTCTCTGCTTTCCTGCGGACTCCATCCTCAAAAGCACCGTTTTTCACTTTCAGCGGTGTTTGGAGCAAAAAAGACAAACGTCCAGCTTTTGCTGCCACAGCAAAGGTGCCAGCGGGGAAAAGTGATGCTGGTCCTCACTGCCTCCTGGAACCCCTACTAATGCCCCAGACAATTTGGCCCTCTCTGCTTTCCTGCGGACTCCATCCTCAAAAGCACCTGTTTTCGCTTTCGGTGGTGTTTGGAGCAAAAAAGACAAACGTCCAGCTTTTGCTGCCACAGCAAAGGTGCCAGTGGGGAAAAGTGATGCTGGTCCTCACTGCCTCCTGGAACCCCTTCAAATGCCCTAGACAATTTGGCCCTCTCTGCTTTCCTGCGGACTCTATCTTCAAAAGCACCGTTTTTCACTTTCGGCGGTGTTTGGAGCAAAAAAGACATACGTCCAGCTTTTGCTGCCACAGCAAAGGTGCCAGCGGGGAAAAGTGATGCTGGTCCTCACTGCCTCCTGGAACCCCTTCAAATGCCCCAGACAATTTGGCCCTCTCTGCTTTCCTGCGGGCTCGATCCTCAAAAGCACCTGTTTTCGCTTTCGGCGGTGTTTGGAGCAAAAAAGACAAACGTCCAGCTTTTGCTGCCACAGCAAAGGTGCCAGCGGGGAAAAGTGATGCTGGTCCTCACTGCCTCCTGGAACCCCTTCAAATGCCCCAGACAATTTGGCCCTCTCTGCTTTCCTGCGGACTCCATCCTCAAAAGCACCTGTTTTCGCTTTCGGCGGTGTTTGGAGCAAAAAAGAAAAACGTCCAGCTTTTGCTGCCACAGCAAAGGTGCCAGTGGGGAAAAGTGATGCTGGTCCTCACTGCCTCCTGGAACCCCTACAAATGCCCCAGACAATTTGGCCCTCTCTGCTTTCCGGCGGACTCCATCCTCAAAAGCACCGTTTTTCACTTTCGGTGCTGTTTGTAGCAAAAAAGACAAACGTCCAGCTTTTGCTGACACAGCAAAGGTGCCAGCGGGGAAAAGTGATGCTGGTCCTCACTGCCTCCTGTAACCCCTTCAAATGCCCCAGACAATTTGGCCCTCTCTGCTTTCCTGCGGACTCCATCCTCAAAAGCACCTTTTTTCGCTTTCGGCGGTGTATGGAGCAAAAAAGACAAACGTCCAGCTTTTGCTGCCACAGCAAAGGTGCCAGCGGGGAAAAGTGATGCTGGTCCTCACTGCCTCCTGGAACCCCTTCAAATGCCCCAGACAATTTGGCCCTCTCTGCTTTCCTGCGGACTCCATCCTCAAAAGCACCGTTTTTCACTTTCAGCGGTGTTTGGAGCAAAAAAGACAAACGTCCAGCTTTTGCTGCCACAGCAAAGGTGCCAGCGGGGAAAAGTGATGCTGGTCCTCACTGCCTCCTGGAACCCCTACTAATGCCCCAGACAATTTGGCCCTCTCTGCTTTCCTGCGGACTCCATCCTCAAAAGCACCTGTTTTCGCTTTCGGTGGTGTTTGGAGCAAAAAAGACAAACGTCCAGCTTTTGCTGCCACAGCAAAGGTGCCAGTGGGGAAAAGTGATGCTGGTCCTCACTGCCTCCTGGAACCCCTTCAAATGCCCTAGACAATTTGGCCCTCTCTGCTTTCCTGCGGACTCTATCTTCAAAAGCACCGTTTTTCACTTTCGGCGGTGTTTGGAGCAAAAAAGACATACGTCCAGCTTTTGCTGCCACAGCAAAGGTGCCAGCGGGGAAAAGTGATGCTGGTCCTCACTGCCTCCTGGAACCCCTTCAAATGCCCCAGACAATTTGGCCCTCTCTGCTTTCCTGCGGGCTCGATCCTCAAAAGCACCTGTTTTCGCTTTCGGCGGTGTTTGGAGCAAAAAAGACAAACGTCCAGCTTTTGCTGCCACAGCAAAGGTGCCAGCGGGGAAAAGTGATGCTGGTCCTCACTGCCTCCTGGAACCCCTTCAAATGCCCCAGACAATTTGGCCCTCTCTGCTTTCCTGCGGACTCCATCCTCAAAAGCACCTGTTTTCGCTTTCGGCGGTGTTTGGAGCAAAAAAGAAAAACGTCCAGCTTTTGCTGCCACAGCAAAGGTGCCAGTGGGGAAAAGTGATGCTGGTCCTCACTGCCTCCTGGAACCCCTACAAATGCCCCAGACAATTTGGCCCTCTCTGCTTTCCGGCGGACTCCATCCTCAAAAGCACCGTTTTTCACTTTCGGTGCTGTTTGTAGCAAAAAAGACAAACGTCCAGCTTTTGCTGACACAGCAAAGGTGCCAGCGGGGAAAAGTGATGCTGGTCCTCACTGCCTCCTGTAACCCCTTCAAATGCCCCAGACAATTTGGCCCTCTCTGCTTTCCTGCGGACTCCATCCTCAAAAGCACCTTTTTTCGCTTTCGGCGGTGTATGGAGCAAAAAAGACAAACGTCCAGCTTTTGCTGCCACAGCAAAGGTGCCAGCGGGGAAAAGTGATGCTGGTCCTCACTGCCTCCTGGAACCCCTTCAAATGCCCCAGACAATTTGGCCCTCTCTGCTTTCCTGCGGACTCTATCCTCAAAAGCACCGTTTTTCACTTTCGGCGGTGTTTGGAGCAAAAAAGACAAACGTCCAGCTTTTGCTGCCACAGCAAAGGTGCCAGCGGGGAAAAGTGATGCTGGTCCTCACTGCCTCCTGGAAGCCCTTCAAATGCCCCAGACAATTTGGCCCTCTCTGCTTTCCTGCGGACTCTATCCTCAAAAGCACCGTTTTTCTCTTTCGGCGCTGTTTGGAGCAAAAAAGACAAACGTCCAGCTTTTGCTGCCACAGCAAAGGTGCCAGCGGGGAAAAGTGATGCTGGTCCTCACTGTCTCCTGGAACCCCTTCAAATGCCCCAGACAATTTGGCCCTCTCTGCTTTCCTGCGGACTCTATCCTCAAAAGCACCTTTTTTCACTTTCGGCGGTGTTTGGAGCAAAAAAGACAAACGTCCAGCTTTTGCTGCCACAGCAAAGGTGCCAGCGGGGAAAAGTGATGCTGGTCCTCACTGCCTCCTGGAACCCCTTCAAATGCCCCAGACAATTTGGCCCTCTCTGCTTTCCTGCGGACTCCATCCTCAAAAGCACCTGTTTTCGCTTTCGGCGGTGTTTGGAGCAAAAAAGACAAACGTCCAGCTTTTGCTGCCACAGCAAAGGTGCCAGCGGGGAAAAGTGATGCTGGTCCTCACTGCCTCCTGGAACCCCTTCAAATGCCCCAGACAATTTGGCCCTCTCTGCTTTCCTGCGGAGTCCATCCTCAAAAGCACCTTTTTTCTCTTTCGGCGCCCTCCGGAGCAAAAAAGAAAAACGTCCAGCTTTTGCTGCCACAGCAAAGGTGCCAGCGGGGAAAAGTGATGCTGGTCCTCACTGCCTCCTGGAACCCCTTCAAATGCCCCAGACAATTTGGCCCTCTCTGCTTTCCTGCGGACTTCATCCTCAAAAGCACCTGTTTTCGCTTTCGGCGGTGTTTGGAGCAAAAAAGACAAACGTCCAGCTTTTGCTGCCACAGCAAAGGTGCCAGCGGGGAAAAGTGATGCTGGTCCTCACTGCCTCCTGGAACCCCTTCAAATGCCCCAGACAATTTGGCCCTCTCTGCTTTCCTGCGGACTCCATCCTCAAAAGCACCTGTTTTCGCTTTCGGCGCTGTTTGGAGCAAAAAAGACAAACGTCCAGCTTTTGCTGCCACAGCAAAGGTGCCAGTGGGGAAAAGTGATGCTGGTCCTCACTGCCTCCTGGAACCCCTTCAAATGCCCCAGACAATTTGGCCCTCTCTGCTTTCCTGCGGACTCCATCCTCAAAAGCACCGTTTTTCACTTTCGGCGGTGTTTGGAGCAAAAAAGACATACGTCCAGCTTTTGCTGCCACAGCAAAGGTGCCAGCGGGGAAAAGTGATGCTGGTCCTCACTGCCTCCTGGAACCCCTTCAAATGCCCCAGACAATTTGGCCCTCTCTGCTTTCCTGCGGACTCCATCCTCAAAAGCACCTGTTTTCGCTTTCGGCGGTGTTTGGAGCAAAAAAGACAAACGTCCAGCTTTTGCTGCCACAGCAAAGGTGCCAGCGGGGAAAAGTGATGCTGGTCCTCACTGCCTCCTGGAACCCCTTCAAATGCCCCAGACAATTTGGCCCTCTCTGCTTTCCTGCGGACTCCATCCTCAAAAGCACCTGTTTTCGCTTTCGGCGGTGTTTGGAGCAAAAAAGAAAAACGTCCAGCTTTTGCTGCCACAGCAAAGGTGCCAGCGGGGAAAAGTGATGCTGGTCCTCACTGCCTCCTGGAACCCCTTCAAATGCCCCAGACAATTTGGCCCTCTCTGCTTTCCTGCGGGCTCCATCCTCAAAAGCACCTGTTTTCGCTTTCGGCGGTGTTTGGAGCAAAAAAGACAAACGTCCAGCTTTTGCTGCCACAGCAAAGGTGCCAGCGGGGAAAAGTGATGCTGGTCCTCACTGCCTCCTGGAACCCCTTCAAATGCCCCAGACAATTTGGCCCTCTCTGCTTTCCTGCGGACTCCATCCTCAAAAGCACCTGTTTTCGCTTTCGGCGCTGTTTGGAGCAAAAAAGACAAACGTCCAGCTTTTGCTGCCACAGCAAAGGTGCCAGTGGGGAAAAGTGATGCTGGTCCTCACTGCCTCCTGGAACCCCTTCAAATGCCCCAGACAATTTGGCCCTCTCTGCTTTCCTGCGGACTCCATCCTCAAAAGCACCGTTTTTCACTTTCGGCGGTGTTTGGAGCAAAAAAGACATACGTCCAGCTTTTGCTGCCACAGCAAAGGTGCCAGCGGGGAAAAGTGATGCTGGTCCTCACTGCCTCCTGGAACCCCTTCAAATGCCCCAGACAATTTGGCCCTCTCTGCTTTCCTGCGGACTCCATCCTCAAAAGCACCTGTTTTCGCTTTCGGCGGTGTTTGGAGCAAAAAAGACAAACGTCCAGCTTTTGCTGCCACAGCAAAGGTGCCAGCGGGGAAAAGTGATGCTGGTCCTCACTGCCTCCTGGAACCCCTTCAAATGCCCCAGACAATTTGGCCCTCTCTGCTTTCCTGCGGACTCCATCCTCAAAAGCACCTGTTTTCGCTTTCGGCGGTGTTTGGAGCAAAAAAGAAAAACGTCCAGCTTTTGCTGCCACAGCAAAGGTGCCAGTGGGGAAAAGTGATGCTGGTCCTCACTGCCTCCTGGAACCCCTACAAATGCCCCAGACAATTTGGCCCTCTCTGCTTTGCTGCGGACTCCATCCTCAAAAGCACCGTTTTTCACTTTCGGCGCTGTTTGTAGCAAAAAAGACAAACGTCCAGCTTTTGCTGACACAGCAAAGGTGCCAGCGGGGAAAAGTGATGCTGGTCCTCACTGCCTCCTGTAACCCCTTCAAATGCCCCAGACAATTTGGCCCTCTCTGCTTTCCTGCGGACTCCATCCTCAAAAGCACCTTTTTTCGCTTTCGGCGGTGTATGGAGCAAAAAAGACAAACGTCCAGCTTTTGCTGCCACAGTAAAGGTGCCAGCGGGGAAAAGTGATGCTGGTCCTCACTGCCTCCTGGAACCCCTTCAAATGCCCCAGACAATTTGGCCCTCTCTGCTTTCCTGCGGAGTCCATCCTCAAAAGCACCTGTTTTCGCTTTCGGCGCCCTCCGGAGCAAAAAAGAAAAACGTCCAGCTTTTGCTGCCACAGCAAAGGTGCCAGCGGGGAAAAGTGATGCTGGTCCTCACTGCCTCCTGGAACCCCTTCAAATGCCCCAGACAATTTGGCCCTCTCTGCTTTCCTGCGGACTCCATCCTCAAAAGCACCTGTTTTCGCTTTCGGCGGTGTTTGGAGCAAAAAAGACAAACGTCCAGCTTTTGCTGCCACAGCAAAGGTGCCAGCAGGGAAAAGTGATGCTGGTCCTCACTGCCTCCTGGAACCCTTTCAAATGCCCCAGACAATTTGGCCCTCTCTGCTTTCCTGCGGACTCCATCCTCAAAAGCACCTGTTTTCGCTTTCGGCGCTGTTTGGAGCAAAAAAGACAATCGTCCAGCTTTTGCTGCCACAGCAAAGGTGCCAGTGGGGAAAAGTGATGCTGGTCCTCACTGCCTCCTGGAACCCCTTCAAATGCCCCAGACAATTTGGCCCTCTCTGCTTTCCTGCGGACTCTATCTTCAAAAGCACCGTTTTTCACTTTCGGCGCTGTTTGGAGCAAAAAAGACATACGTCCAGCTTTTGCTGCCACAGCAAAGGTGCCAGCGGGGAAAAGTGATGCTGGTCCTCACTGCCTCCTGGAACCCCTTCAAATGCCCCAGACAATTTGGCCCTCTCTGCTTTCCTGCGGACTCCATCCTCAAAAGCACCTGTTTTCGCTTTCGGCGGTGTTTGGAGCAAAAAAGACAAACGTCCAGCTTTTGCTGCCACAGCAAAGGTGCCAGCGGGGAAAAGTGATGCTGGTCCTCACTGCCTCCTGGAACCCCTTCAAATGCCCCAGACAATTTGGCCCTCTCTGCTTTCCTGCGGACTCTATCGTCAAAAGCACCGTTTTTCACTTTCGGCGGTGTTTGGAGCAGAAAAGACAAACGTCCAGCTTTTGCTGACACAGCAAAGGTGCCAGCGGGGAAAAGTGATGCTGGTCCTCACTGCCTCCTGTAACCCCTTCAAATGCCCCAGACAATTTGGCCCTCTCTGCTTTCCTGCGGACTCCATCCTCAAAAGCACCTTTTTTCGCTTTCGGCGGTGTATGGAGCAAAAAAGACAAACGTCCAGCTTTTGCTGCCACAGCAAAGGTGCCAGCGGGGAAAAGTGATGCTGGTCCTCACTGCCTCCTGGAACCCCTTCAAATGCCCCAGACAATTTGGCCCTCTCTGCTTTCCTGCGGAGTCCATCCTCAAAAGCACCTGTTTTCGCTTTCGGCGCCCTCCGGAGCAAAAAAGAAAAACGTCCAGCTTTTGCTGCCACAGCAAAGGTGCCAGCGGGGAAAAGTGATGCTGGTCCTCACTGCCTCCTGGAACACCTTCAAATGCCCCAGACAATTTGGCCCTCTCTGCTTTCCTGCGGACTCCATCCTCAAAAGCACCGTTTTTCACTTTCGGCGGTGTTTGGAGCAAAAAAGACATACGTCCAGCTTTTGCTGCCACAGCAAAGGTGCCAGCGGGGAAAAGTGATGCTGGTCCTCACTGCCTCCTGGAACCCCTTCAAATGCCCCAGACAATTTGGCCCTCTCTGCTTTCCTGCGGACTCCATCCTCAAAAGCACCTGTTTTCGCTTTCGGCGGTGTTTGGAGCAAAAAAGACAAACGTCCAGCTTTTGCTGCCACAGCAAAGGTGCCAGCGGGGAAAAGTGATGCTGGTCCTCACTGCCTCCTGGAACCCCTTCAAATGCCCCAGACAATTTGGCCCTCTCTGCTTTCCTGCGGACTCCATCCTCAAAAGCACCTGTTTTCGCTTTCGGCGGTGTTTGGAGCAAAAAAGAAAAACGTCCAGCTTTTGCTGCCACAGCAAAGGTGCCAGCGGGGAAAAGTGATGCTGGTCCTCACTGCCTCCTGGAACCCCTTCAAATGCCCCAGACAATTTGGCCCTCTCTGCTTTCCTGCGGGCTCCATCCTCAAAAGCACCTGTTTTCGCTTTCGGCGGTGTTTGGAGCAAAAAAGACAAACGTCCAGCTTTTGCTGCCACAGCAAAGGTGCCAGCGGGGAAAAGTGATGCTGGTCCTCACTGCCTCCTGGAACCCCTTCAAATGCCCCAGACAATTTGGCCCTCTCTGCTTTCCTGCGGACTCCATCCTCAAAAGCACCTGTTTTCGCTTTCGGCGCTGTTTGGAGCAAAAAAGACAAACGTCCAGCTTTTGCTGCCACAGCAAAGGTGCCAGTGGGGAAAAGTGATGCTGGTCCTCACTGCCTCCTGGAACCCCTTCAAATGCCCCAGACAATTTGGCCCTCTCTGCTTTCCTGCGGACTCCATCCTCAAAAGCACCGTTTTTCACTTTCGGCGGTGTTTGGAGCAAAAAAGACATACGTCCAGCTTTTGCTGCCACAGCAAAGGTGCCAGCGGGGAAAAGTGATGCTGGTCCTCACTGCCTCCTGGAACCCCTTCAAATGCCCCAGACAATTTGGCCCTCTCTGCTTTCCTGCGGACTCCATCCTCAAAAGCACCTGTTTTCGCTTTCGGCGGTGTTTGGAGCAAAAAAGACAAACGTCCAGCTTTTGCTGCCACAGCAAAGGTGCCAGCGGGGAAAAGTGATGCTGGTCCTCACTGCCTCCTGGAACCCCTTCAAATGCCCCAGACAATTTGGCCCTCTCTGCTTTCCTGCGGACTCCATCCTCAAAAGCACCTGTTTTCGCTTTCGGCGGTGTTTGGAGCAAAAAAGAAAAACGTCCAGCTTTTGCTGCCACAGCAAAGGTGCCAGTGGGGAAAAGTGATGCTGGTCCTCACTGCCTCCTGGAACCCCTACAAATGCCCCAGACAATTTGGCCCTCTCTGCTTTGCTGCGGACTCCATCCTCAAAAGCACCGTTTTTCACTTTCGGCGCTGTTTGTAGCAAAAAAGACAAACGTCCAGCTTTTGCTGACACAGCAAAGGTGCCAGCGGGGAAAAGTGATGCTGGTCCTCACTGCCTCCTGTAACCCCTTCAAATGCCCCAGACAATTTGGCCCTCTCTGCTTTCCTGCGGACTCCATCCTCAAAAGCACCTTTTTTCGCTTTCGGCGGTGTATGGAGCAAAAAAGACAAACGTCCAGCTTTTGCTGCCACAGTAAAGGTGCCAGCGGGGAAAAGTGATGCTGGTCCTCACTGCCTCCTGGAACCCCTTCAAATGCCCCAGACAATTTGGCCCTCTCTGCTTTCCTGCGGAGTCCATCCTCAAAAGCACCTGTTTTCGCTTTCGGCGCCCTCCGGAGCAAAAAAGAAAAACGTCCAGCTTTTGCTGCCACAGCAAAGGTGCCAGCGGGGAAAAGTGATGCTGGTCCTCACTGCCTCCTGGAACCCCTTCAAATGCCCCAGACAATTTGGCCCTCTCTGCTTTCCTGCGGACTCCATCCTCAAAAGCACCTGTTTTCGCTTTCGGCGGTGTTTGGAGCAAAAAAGACAAACGTCCAGCTTTTGCTGCCACAGCAAAGGTGCCAGCAGGGAAAAGTGATGCTGGTCCTCACTGCCTCCTGGAACCCTTTCAAATGCCCCAGACAATTTGGCCCTCTCTGCTTTCCTGCGGACTCCATCCTCAAAAGCACCTGTTTTCGCTTTCGGCGCTGTTTGGAGCAAAAAAGACAATCGTCCAGCTTTTGCTGCCACAGCAAAGGTGCCAGTGGGGAAAAGTGATGCTGGTCCTCACTGCCTCCTGGAACCCCTTCAAATGCCCCAGACAATTTGGCCCTCTCTGCTTTCCTGCGGACTCTATCTTCAAAAGCACCGTTTTTCACTTTCGGCGCTGTTTGGAGCAAAAAAGACATACGTCCAGCTTTTGCTGCCACAGCAAAGGTGCCAGCGGGGAAAAGTGATGCTGGTCCTCACTGCCTCCTGGAACCCCTTCAAATGCCCCAGACAATTTGGCCCTCTCTGCTTTCCTGCGGACTCCATCCTCAAAAGCACCTGTTTTCGCTTTCGGCGGTGTTTGGAGCAAAAAAGACAAACGTCCAGCTTTTGCTGCCACAGCAAAGGTGCCAGCGGGGAAAAGTGATGCTGGTCCTCACTGCCTCCTGGAACCCCTTCAAATGCCCCAGACAATTTGGCCCTCTCTGCTTTCCTGCGGACTCTATCGTCAAAAGCACCGTTTTTCACTTTCGGCGGTGTTTGGAGCAGAAAAGACAAACGTCCAGCTTTTGCTGACACAGCAAAGGTGCCAGCGGGGAAAAGTGATGCTGGTCCTCACTGCCTCCTGTAACCCCTTCAAATGCCCCAGACAATTTGGCCCTCTCTGCTTTCCTGCGGACTCCATCCTCAAAAGCACCTTTTTTCGCTTTCGGCGGTGTATGGAGCAAAAAAGACAAACGTCCAGCTTTTGCTGCCACAGCAAAGGTGCCAGCGGGGAAAAGTGATGCTGGTCCTCACTGCCTCCTGGAACCCCTTCAAATGCCCCAGACAATTTGGCCCTCTCTGCTTTCCTGCGGAGTCCATCCTCAAAAGCACCTGTTTTCGCTTTCGGCGCCCTCCGGAGCAAAAAAGAAAAACGTCCAGCTTTTGCTGCCACAGCAAAGGTGCCAGCGGGGAAAAGTGATGCTGGTCCTCACTGCCTCCTGGAACACCTTCAAATGCCCCAGACAATTTGGCCCTCTCTGCTTTCCTGCGGACTCCATCCTCAAAAGCACCGTTTTTCACTTTCGGCGGTGTTTGGAGCAAAAAAGACAAACGTCCAGCTTTTGCTGCCACAGCAAAGGTGCCAGCGGGGAAAAGTGATGCTGGTCCTCACTGCCTCCTGGAACCCCTTCAAATGCCCCAGACAATTTGGCCCTCTCTGCTTTCCTGTGGACTCCATCCTCAAAAGCACCTGTTTTCGCTTTCGGCGGTGTTTGGAGCAAAAATGACAAACGTCCAGCTTTTGCTGCCACAGCAAAGGTGCCAGCGGGGAAAAGTGATGCTGGTCCTCACTGCCTCCTGGAACCCCTTCAAATGCCCCAGACAATTTGGCCCTCTCTGCTTTCCTGCGGACTCCATCCTTAAAAGCACCTGTTTTCGCTTTCGGCGGTGTTTGGAGCAAAAAAGACAAACGTCCAGCTTTTGCTGCCACAGCAAAGGTGCCAGTGGGGAAAAGTGATGCTGGTCCTCACTGCCTCCTGGAACCCCTTCAAATGCCCCAGACAATTTGGCCCTCTCTGCTTTCCTGCGGACTCCATCCTTAAAAGCACCTGTTTTCGCTTTCGGCGGTGTTTGGAGCAAAAAAGACAAACGTCCAGCTTTTGCTGCCACAGCAAAGGTGCCAGCGGGGAAAAGTGATGCTGGTCCTCACTGCCTCCTGGAACCCCTTCAAATGCCCCAGACAATTTGGCCCTCTCTGCTTTCCTGCGGACTCCATCCTCAAAAGCACCTGTTTTCACTTTCGGCGGTGTTTGGAGCAAAAAAGACATACGTCCAGCTTTTGCTGCCACAGCAAAGGTGCCAGCGGGGAAAAGTGATGCTGGTCCTCACTGCCTCCTGGAACCCCTTCAAATGCCCCAGACAATTTGGCCCTCTCTGCTTTCCTGCGGACTCCATCCTCAAAAGCACCGTTTTTCACTTTCGGCGGTGTTTGGAGCAAAAAAGACAAACGTCCAGCTTTTGCTGCCACAGCAAAGGTGCCAGCGGGGAAAAGTGATGCTGGTCCTCACTGCCTCCTGGAACCCCTACTAATGCCCCAGACAATTTGGCCCTCTCTGCTTTCCTGCGGACTCCATCCTCAAAAGCACCTGTTTTCGCTTTCGGCGGTGTTTGGAGCAAAAAAGACAAACGTCCAGCTTTTGCTGCCACAGCAAAGGTGCCAGCGGGGAAAAGTGATGCTGGTCCTCACTGCCTCCTGGAACCCCTTCAAATGCCCCAGACAATTTGGCCCTCTCTGCTTTCCTGCGGGCTCCATCCTCAAAAGCACCTGTTTTCGCTTTCGGCGGTGTTTGGAGCAAAAAAGACAAACGTCCAGCTTTTGCTGCCACAGCAAAGGTGCCAGCGGGGAAAAGTGATGCTGGTCCTCACTGCCTCCTGGAACCCCTTCAAATGCCCCAGACAATTTGGCCCTCTCTGCTTTCCTGCGGACTCCATCCTCAAAAGCACCTGTTTTCGCTTTCGGCGGTGTTTGGAGCAAAAAAGAAAAACGTCCAGCTTTTGCTGCCACAGCAAAGGTGCCAGCGGGGAAAAGTGATGCTGGTCCTCACTGCCTCCTGGAACCCCTACAAATGCCCCAGACAATTTGGCCCTCTCTGCTTTCCGGCGGACTCCATCCTCAAAAGCACCGTTTTTCACTTTCGGTGCTGTTTGTAGCAAAAAAGACAAACGTCCAGCTTTTGCTGACACAGCAAAGGTGCCAGCGGGGAAAAGTGATGCTGGTCCTCACTGCCTCCTGGAACCCCTTCAAATGCCCCAGACAATTTGGCCCTCTCTGCTTTCCTGCGGACTCCATCCTCAAAAGCACCTTTTTTCGCTTTCGGCGGTGTATGGAGCAAAAAAGACAAACGTCCAGCTTTTGCTGCCACAGCAAAGGTGCCAGCGGGGAAAAGTGATGCTGGTCCTCACTGCCTCCTGGAACCCCTTCAAATGCCCCAGACAATTTGGCCCTCTCTGGTTTCCTGCGGACTCTATCCTCAAAAGCACCGTTTTTCACTTTCGGCGCTGTTTGGAGCAAAAAAGACAAACGTCCAGCTTTTGCTGCCACAGCAAAGGTGCCAGCGGGGAAAAGTGATGCTGGTCCTCACTGCCTCCTGGAACCCCTTCAAATGCCCCAGACAATTTGGCCCTCTCTGCTTTCCTGCGGACTCCATCCTCAAAAGCACCGTTTTTCTCTTTCGGCGCGGTTTGGAGCAAAAAAGACAAACGTCCAGCTTTTGCTGCCACAGCAAAGGTGCCAGCGGGGAAAAGTGATGCTGGTCCTCACTGTCTCCTGGAACCCCTTCAAATGCCCCAGACAATTTGGCCCTCTCTGCTTTCCTGCGGACTCTATCCTCAAAAGCACCTTTTTTCACTTTCGGCGGTGTTTGGAGCAAAAAAGACAAACGTCCAGCTTTTGCTGCCACAGCAAAGGTGCCAGCGGGGAAAAGTGATGCTGGTCCTCACTGCCTCCTGGAACCCCTTCAAATGCCCCAGACAATTTGGCCCTCTCTGCTTTCCTGCGGACTCTATCCTCAAAAGCACCGTTTTTCTCTTTCGGCGCTGTTTGGAGCAAAAAAGACAAACGTCCAGCTTTTGCTGCCACAGCAAAGGTGCCAGCGGGGAAAAGTGATGCTGGTCCTCACTGTCTCCTGGAACCCCTTCAAATGCCCCAGACAATTTGGCCCTCTCTGCTTTCCTGCGGACTCTATCCTCAAAAGCACCTTTTTTCACTTTCGGCGGTGTTTGGAGCAAAAAAGACAAACGTCCAGCTTTTGCTGCCACAGCAAAGGTGCCAGCGGGGAAAAGTGATGCTGGTCCTCACTGCCTCCTGGAACCCCTTCAAATGCCCCAGACAATTTGGCCCTCTCTGCTTTCCTGCGGACTCCATCCTCAAAAGCACCTGTTTTCGCTTTCGGCGGTGTTTGGAGCAAAAAAGACAAACGTCCAGCTTTTGCTGCCACAGCAAAGGTGCCAGCGGGGAAAAGTGATGCTGGTCCTCACTGCCTCCTGGAACCCCTTCAAATGCCCCAGACAATTTGGCCCTCTCTGCTTTCCTGCGGAGTCCATCCTCAAAAGCACCTTTTTTCTCTTTCGGCGCCCTCCGGAGCAAAAAAGAAAAACGTCCAGCTTTTGCTGCCACAGCAAAGGTGCCAGCGGGGAAAAGTGATGCTGGTCCTCACTGCCTCCTGGAACCCCTTCAAATGCCCCAGACAATTTGGCCCTCTCTGCTTTCCTGCGGACTCCATCCTCAAAAGCACCTGTTTTCGCTTTTGGCGCCCTCGGGATCAAAAAAGACAAACGTGCAGCTTTTGCTGCCACAGCAAAGGTGCCAGCGGGGAAAAGTGATGCTGGTCCTCACTGCCTCCTGGAACCCCTTCAAATGCCCCAGACAATTTGGCCCTCTCTGCTTTCCTGCGGACTCCATCCTCAAAAGCACCTGTTTTCGCTTTCGGCGGTGTTTGGAGCAAAAAAGACAAACGTCCAGCTTTTGCTGCCACAGCAAAGGTGCCAGTGGTGAAAAGTGATGCTGGTCCTCACTGCCTCCTGGAACCCCTTCAAATGCCCCAGACAATTTGGCCCTCTCTGCTTTCCTGCGGACTCCATCCTCAAAAGCACCGTTTTTCACTTTCGGCGGTGTTTGGAGCAAAAAAGACAAACGTCCAGCTTTTGCTGCCACAGCAAAGGTGCCAGTGGGGAAAAGTGATGCTGGTCCTCACTGCCTCCTGGAACCCCTACAAATGCCCCAGACAATTTGGCCCTCTCTGCTTTCCGGCGGACTCCATCCTCAAAAGCACCGTTTTTCACTTTCGGCGCTGTTTGTAGCAAAAAAGACAAACGTCCAGCTTTTGCTGACACAGCAAAGGTGCCAGCGGGGAAAAGTGATGCTGGTCCTCACTGCCTCCTGTAACCCCTTCAAATGCCCCAGACAATTTGGCCCTCTCTGCTTTCCTGCGGACTCCATCCTCAAAAGCACCTTTTTTCGCTTTCGGCGGTGTATGGAGCAAAAAAGACAAACGTCCAGCTTTTGCTGCCACAGCAAAGGTGCCAGCGGGGAAAAGTGATGCTGGTCCTCACTGCCTCCTGGAACCCCTTCAAATGCCCCAGACAATTTGGCCCTCTCTGCTTTCCTGCGGACTCCATCCTCAAAAGCACCTGTTTTCGCTTTCGGCGCCCTCCGGAGCAAAAAAGAAAAACGTCCAGCTTTTGCTGCCACAGCAAAGGTGCCAGCGGGGAAAAGTGATGCTGGTCCTCACTGCCTCCTGGAACCCCTTCAAATGCCCCAGACAATTTGGCCCTCTCTGCTTTCCTGCGGACTCCATCCTCAAAAGCACCTGTTTTCGCTTTCGGCGGTGTTTGGAGCAAAAAAGACAAACGTCCAGCTTTTGCTGCCACAGCAAAGGTGCCAGCGGGGAAAAGTGATGCTGGTCCTCACTGCCTCCTGGAACCCCTTCAAATGCCCCAGACAATTTGGCCCTCTCTGCTTTCCTGCGGACTCCATCCTCAAAAGCACCTGTTTTCGCTATCGGCGGTGTTTGGAGCAAAAAAGACAAACGTCCAGCTTTTGCTGCAACAGCAAAGGTGCCAGCGGGGAAAAGTGATGCTGGTCCTCACTGCCTCCTGGAACCCTTTCAAATGCCCCAGACAATTTAACCCTCTCTGCTTTCCTGCGGACTCCATCCTCAAAAGCACCTGTTTTCGCTTTCGGCGGTGTTTGGAGCAAAAAACAAAAACGTCCAGCTTTTGCTGCCACAGCAAAGGTGCCAACGGGGAAAAGTGATGCTGGTCCTCACTGCCTCCTGGAACCCCTTCAAATGCCCCAGACAATTTGGCCCTCTCTGCTTTCCTGCGGACTCCATCCTCAAAAGCACCTGTTTTCGCTTTCGGCGGTGTTTGGAGCAAAAAAGACAAACGTCCAGCTTTTGCTGCCACAGCAAAGGTGCCAGCGGGGAAAAGTGATGCTGGTCCTCACTGCCTCCTGGAAGCCCTTCAAATGCCCCAGACAATTTGGCCCTCTCTGCTTTCCTGCGGACTCCATCCTCAAAAGCACCTGTTTTCGCTTTCGGCGGTGTTTGGAGCAAAAAACAAAAACGTCCAGCTTTTGCTGCCACAGCAAAGGTGCCAGCGGGGAAAAGTGATGCTGGTCCTCACTGCCTCCTGGAACCCCTTCAAATGCCCCAGACAATTTGGCCCTCTCTGCTTTCCTGCGGACTCCATCCTCAAAAGCACCTGTTTTCGCTTTCGGCGGTGTTTGGAGCAAAAAAGACAAACGTCCAGCTTTTGCTGCCACAGCAAAGGTGCCAGTGGGGAAAAGTGATGCTGGTCCTCACTGCCTCCTGGAACCCCTTCAAATGCCCCAGACAATTTGGCCCTTTCTGCTTTCCTGTGGACTCCATCCTCAAAAGCACCTGTTTTCGCTTTCGGCGCTGTTTGGAGCAAAAAAGACAAACGTCCAGCTTTTGCTGCAACAGCAAAGGTGCCAGCGGGGAAAAGTGATGCTGGTCCTCACTGCCTCCTGGAACCCCTTCAAATGCCCCAGACAATTTGGCCCTCTCTGCTTTCCTGCGGACTCCATCCTCAAAAGCACCTGTTTTCGCTTTCGGCGGTGTTTGGAGCAAAAAAGACAAACGTCCAGCTTTTGCTGCCACAGCAAAGGTGCCAGTGGGGAAAAGTGATGCTGGTCCTCACTGCCTCCTGGAACCCCTTCAAATGCCCCAGACAATTTGGCCCTCTCTGCTTTCCTGCGGACTCCATCCTCAAAAGCACCTGTTTTCGCTTTCGGCGCTGTTTGGAGCAAAAAAGACAAACGTCCAGCTTTTGCTGCCACAGTTAAGGTGCCAGCGGGGAAAAGTGATGCTGGTCCTCACTGCCTCCTGGAACCCCTTCAAATGCCCCAGACAATTTGGCCCTCTCTGCTTTCCTGCGGACTCCATCCTCAAAAGCACCTTTTTTCGCTTTCGGCGCCCTCAGGAGCAAAAAAGAAAAACGTCCAGCTTTTGCTGCCACAGCAAAGGTGCCAGCGGGGAAAAGTGATTCTGGTCCTCACTGCCTCCTGGAACCCCTTCAAATGCCCCAGACAATTTGGCCCTCTCTGCTTTCCTGCGGACTCTATCCTCAAAAGCACCGTTTTTCATTTTCGGCGCTGTTTGGAGCAAAAAAGACAGACGTCCAGCTTTTGCTGCCACAGCAAAGGTGCCAGCGGGGAAAAGTGATGCTGGTCCTCACTGCCTCCTGGAACCCCTTCAAATGCCCCAGACAATTTGGCCCTCTCTGCTTTC
This sequence comes from Vanellus vanellus, assembly GCF_965231255.1. NCBI lineage: Eukaryota > Metazoa > Chordata > Aves > Charadriiformes > Charadriidae > Vanellus > Vanellus vanellus. Next base: position 49,609 of record NW_028127238.1, on the reverse strand, counting down.
CTGCGGACTCCATCCTCAAAAGCACCTGTTTTCACTTTCGGCGCTGTTTGGAGCAAAAAAGACAAACGTCCAGCTTTTGCTGCCACAGCAAAGGTGCCAGCGGGGAAAAGTGATGCTGGTCCTCACTGCCTCCTGGAACCCCTTCAAATGCCCCAGACAATTTGGCCCTCTCTGCTTTCCTGCGGACTCCATCCTCAAAAGCACCTGTTTTCGCTTTCGGCGGTGTTTGGAGCAAAAAAGACAAACGTCCAGCTTTTGCTGCCACAGCAAAGGTGCCAGCAGGGAAAAGTGATGCTGGTCCTCACTGCCTCCTGGAACCCCTTCAAATGCCCCAGACAATTTGGCCCTCTCTGCTTTCCTGCGGGCTCCATCCTCAAAAGCACCTGTTTTCGCTTTCGGCGGTGTTTGGATCAAAACAGACAAACGTCCAGCTTTTGCTGCCACAGCAAAGGTGCCAGCGGGGAAAAGTGATGCTGGTCCTCACTGCCTCCTGGAACCCCTTCAAATGCCCCAGACAATTTGGCCCTCTCTGCTTTCCTGCGGACTCCATCCTCAAAAGCACCTTTTTTCTCTTTCTGCGCCCTCCAGAGCAAAAAAGACAAACGTCCAGCTTTTGCTGCCACAGCAAAGGTGCCAGCGGGGAAAAGTGATGCTGGTCCTCACTGCCTCCTGGAACCCTTTCAAAACCCCAGACAATTTGGCCCTCTCTGCTTTCCTGCGGACTCCATCCTCAAAAGCACCTGTTTTCGCTTTCGGCGGTGTTTGGAGCAAAAAAGACAAACGTCCAGCTTTTGCTGCCACAGCAAAGGTGCCAGTGGGGAAAAGTGATGCTGGTCCTCACTGCCTCCTGGAACCCCTTCAAATGCCCCAGACAATTTGGCCCTCTCTGCTTTCCTGCGGACTCTATCTTCAAAAGCACCTGTTTTCACTTTCGGCGCTGTTTGGAACAAAAAAGACATACGTCCAGCTTTTGCTGCCACAGCAAAGGTGCCAGCGGGGAAAAGTGATGCTGGTCCTCACTGCCTCCTGGAACCCCTTCAAATGCCCCAGACAATTTGGCCCTCTCTGCTTTCCTGCGGACTCCATCCTCAAAAGCACCTGTTTTCGCTTTCGGCGGTGTTTGGAGCAAAAAAGACAAACGTCCAGCTTTTGCTGCCACAGCAAAGGTGCCAGTGGGGAAAAGTGATGCTGGTCCTCACTGCCTCCTGGAACCCCTTCAAATGCCCCAGACAATTTGGCCCTCTCTGCTTTCCTGCGGACTCTATCTTCAAAAGCACCTGTTTTCACTTTCGGCGCTGTTTGGAACAAAAAAGACATACGTCCAGCTTTTGCTGCCACAGCAAAGGTGCCAGCGGGGAAAAGTGATGCTGGTCCTCACTGCCTCCTGGAACCCCTTCAAATGCCCCAGACAATTTGGCCCTCTCTGCTTTCCTGCGGACTCCATCCTCAAAAGCACCTGTTTTCGCTTTCGGCGGTATTTGGAGCAAAAATGACAAACGTCCAGCTTTTGCTGCCACAGCAAAGGTGCCAGCGGGGAAAAGTGATGCTGGTCCTCACTGCCTCCTGGAACCCCTTCAAATGCCCCAGACAATTTGGCCCTCTCTGCTTTCCTGCGGACTCCATCCTCAAAAGCACCTGTTTTCGCTTTCGGCGGTGTTTGGAGCAAAAAAGACAAACGTCCAGCTTTTGCTGCCACAGCAAAGGTGCCAGCGGGGAAAAGTGATGCTGGTCCTCACTGCCTCCTGGAACCCCTTCAAATGCCCCAGACAATTTGGCCCTCTCTGCTTTCCTGCGGACTCCATCCTCAAAAGCACCGTTTTTCACTTTGGACGCTGTTTGGAGCAAAAAAGACAAACGTCCAGCTTTTGCTGCCACAGCAAAGGTGCCAGCGGGGAAAAGTGATGCTGGTCCTCACTGCCTCCTGGAACCCCTTCAAATGCCCCAGACAATTTGGCCCTCTCTGCTTTCCTGCGGACTCCATCCTCAAAAGCACCTGTTTTCGCTTTCGGCGGTGTTTGGAGCAAAAAAGACAAACGTCCAGCTTTTGCTGCCACAGCAAAGGTGCCAGCGGGGAAAAGTGATGCTGGTCCTCACTGCCTCCTGGAACCCCTTCAAATGCCCCAGACAATTTGGCCCTCTCTGCTTTCCTGCGGACTCCATCCTCAAAAGCACCTTTATTCTCTTTCTGCGCCCTCCGGAGCAAAAAAGAAAAACGTCCAGCTTTTGCTGCCACAGCAAAGGTGCCAGCGGTGTAAAGTGATGCTGGTCCTCACTGCCTCCTGGAACCCTTTCAAATGCCCCAGACAATTTGGCCCTCTCTGCTTTCCTGCGGACTCCATCCTCAAAAGCACCTGTTTTCGCTTTCGGCGGTGTTTGGAGCAAAAAAGACAAACGTCCAGCTTTTGCTGCCACAGCAAAGGTGCCAGTGGGGAAAAGTGATGCTGGTCCTCACTGCCTCCTGGAACCCCTTCAAATGCCCCAGACAATTTGGCCCTCTCTGCTTTCCTGCGGACTCTGTCTTCAAAAGCACTGTTTTTCACTTTCGGCGCTGTTTGGAGCAAAAAAGACAAACGTCCAGCTTTTGCTGCCACAGCAAAGGTGCCAGCGGGGAAAAGTGATGCTGGTCCTCACTGCCTCCTGGAACCCCTTCAAATGCCCCAGACAATTTGGCCCTCTCTGCTTTCCTGCGGACTCCATCCTCAAAAGCACCTGTTTTCGCTTTCGGCTGTATTTGGAGCAAAAATGACAAACGTCCAGCTTTTGCTGCCACAGCAAAGGTGCCAGCGGGGAAAAGTGATGCTGGTCCTCACTGCCTCCTGGAACCCCTTCAAATGCCCCAGACAATTTGGCCCTCTCTGCTTTCCTGCGGACTCCATCCTCAAAAGCACCTGTTTTCGCTTTCGGCGGTGTTTGGAGCAAAAAAGACAAACGTCCAGCTTTTGCTGCCACAGCAAAGGTGCCAGCGTGGAAAAGTGATGCTGGTCCTCACTGCCTCCTGGAACCCCTTCAAATGCCCCAGACAATTTGGCCCTCTCTGCTTTCCTGCGGACTCCATCCTCAAAAGCACCTGTTTTCGCTTTCGGCGGTGTTTGGAGCAAAAAAGACAAACGTCCAGCTTTTGCTGCCACAGCAAAGGTGCCAGCGGGGAAAAGTGATGCTGGTCCTCACTGCCTCCTGGAACCCCTTCAAATGCCCCAGACAATTTGGCCCTCTCTGCTTTCCTGCGGACTCCATCCTCAAAAGCACCTGTTTTCGCTTTCGGCGGTGTTTGGAGCAAAAAAGACAAACGTCCAGCTTTTGCTGCCACAGCAAAGGTGCCAGCGGGGAAAAGTGATGCTGGTCCTCACTGCCTCCTGGAACCCCTTCAAATGCCCCAGACAATTTGGCCCTCTCTGCTTTCCTGCGGACTCCATCCTCAAAAGCACCTGTTTTTGCTTTCGGTAGTGTTTGGAGCAAAAAAGACAAACGTCCAGCTTTTGCTGCCACAGCAAAGGTGCCAGCGGGGAAAAGTGATGCTGGTCCTCACTGCCTCCTGGAACCCTTTCAAATGACCCAAACAATTTGGCCCTCTCTGCTTTCCTGCGGACTCTATCTTCAAAAGCACCGTTTTTCACTTTCGGCGGTGTTTGGAGCAAAATAGACAAACGTCCAGCTTTTGCTGCCACAGCAAAGGTGCCAGCGGGGAAAAGTGATGCTGGTCCTCACTGCCTCCTGGAACCCTTTCAAATGCCCCAGACAATTTGGCCCTCTCTGCTTTCCTGCGGACCCCATCCTCAAAAGCACCTGTTTTCTCTTTCGGCGGTGTTTGGAGCAAAAAAGACAAACGTCCAGCTTTTGCTGCCACAGCAAATATACCAGTGGGGAAAAGTGATGCTGGTCCTCACTGCCTCCTGGAACCCTTTCAAATGCCCCAGACAATTTGGCCCTTTCTGCTTTCCTGTGGACTCCATCCTCAAAAGCACCTGTTTTCGCTTTCGGCGGTGTTTGGAGCAAAAAAGACAAACGTCCAGCTTTTGCTGCCACAGCAAAGGTGCCAGCGGGGAAAAGTGATGCTGGTCCTCACTGCCTCCTGGAACCCCTTCAAATGCCCCAGACAATTTGGCCCTCTCTGCTTTCCTGCGGACTCCATCCTCAAAAGCACCGTTTTTCACTTTGGGCGCTGTTTGGAGCAAAAAAGACAAACGTCCAGCTTTTGCTGCCACAGCAAAGGTGCCAGCGGGGAAAAGTGATGCTGGTCCTCACTGCCTCCTGGAACCCCTTCAAATGCCCCAGACAATTTGGCCCTCTCTGCTTTCCTGCGGACTCCATCCTCAAAAGCACCTGTTTTCGCTTTCGGCGGTGTTTGGAGCAAAAAAGACAAACGTCCAGCTTTTGCTGCCACAGCAAAGGTGCCAGCGGGGAAAAGTAATGCTGGTCCTCACTGCCTCCTGGAACCCCTTCAAATGCCCCAGACAATTTGGCCCTCTCTGCTTTCCTGCGGACTCCATCCTCAAAAGCACCTGTTTTCGCTTTCGGCGCTGTTTGGAGCAAAAAAGACAAACGTCCAGCTTTTGCTGCCACAGCAAAGGTGCCAGCGGGGAAAAGTGATGCTGGTCCTCACTGCCTCCTGGAACCCCTTCAAATGCCCCAGACAATTTGGCCCTCTCTGCTTTCCTGCGGACTCCATCCTCAAAAGCACCTGTTTTTGCTTTCGGCGGTGTTTGGAGCAAAAAAGACAAACGTCCAGCTTTTGCTGCCACAGCAAAGGTGCCAGCGGGGAAAAGTGATGCTGGTCCTCACTGCCTCCTGGAACCCTTTCAAATGCCCCAGACAATTTGGCCCTCTCTGCTTTCCTGCGGACTCCATCCTCAAAAGCACCTGTTTTCGCTTTCGGCGGTGTTTGGAGCAAAAAAGACAAACGTGCAGCTTTTGCTGCCACAGCAAAGGTGCCAGCGGGGAAAAGTGATGCTGGTCCTCACTGCCTCCTGGAACCCCTTCAAATGCCCCAGACAATTTGGCCCTCTCTGCTTTCCTGCGGACTCCATCCTCAAAAGCACCCGTTTTCGCTTTCGGCGCTGTTTGGAGCAAAAAAGACAAACGTCCAGCTTTTGCTGCCACAGCAAAGGTGCCAGCGGGGAAAAGTGATGCTGGTCCTCACTGCCTACTGGAACCCCTTCAAATGCCCCAGACAATTTGGCCCTCTCTGCTTTCCTGCGGACTCCATCCTCAAAAGCACCTGTTTTGGCTTTCGGCGCCCTCAGGAGCAAAAAAGAAAAAACGTCCAGCTTTTGCTGCCACAGCAAAGGTGCCAGCGGGGAAAAGTGATGCTGGTCCTCACTGCCTCCTGGAACCCCTTCAAATGCCCCAGACAATTTGGCCCTCTCTGCTTTCCTGCGGACTCCATCCTCAAAAGCACCGTTTTTCACTTTCGGCGCTGTTTGGAGCAAAAAAGACAAACGTCCAGCTTTTGCTGCCACAGCAAAGGTGCCAGCGGGGAAAAGTGATGCTGGTCCTCACTGCCTCCTGGAACCCCTTCAAATGCCCCAGACAATTTGGCCCTCTCTGCTTTCCTGCGGACTCCATCCTCAAAAGCACCTGTTTTCGCTTTCGGCGGTGTTTGGAGCAAAAAAGACAAACGTCCAGCTTTTGCTGCCACAGCAAAGGTGCCAGCGGGGAAAAGTGATGCTGGTCCTCACTGCCTCCTGGAACCCCTTCAAATGCCCCAGACAATTTGGCCCTCTCTGCTTTCCTGCGGACTCCATCCTCAAAAGCACCTGTTTTCGCTTTCGGCGGTGTTTGGAGCAAAAAAGACAAACGTCCAGCTTTTGCTGCCACAGCAAAGGTGCCAGCGGGGAAAAGTGATGCTGGTCCTCACTGCCTCCTGGAACCCCTTCAAATGCCCCAGACAATTTGGCCCTCTCTGCTTTCCTGCGGACTCCATCCTCAAAAGCACCTGTTTTCGCTTTCGGCGGTGTTTGGAGCAAAAAAGACAAACGTCCAGCTTTTGCTGCCACAGCAAAGGTGCATGCGGGGAAAAGTGATGCTGGTCCTCACTGCCTCCTGGAACCCCTTAAAATGCCCCACACAATTTAGCCCTCTCTGCTTTCCTGCGGACTCCATCCTCAAAAGCACCTGTTTTCACTTTCGGCGCTGTTTGGAGCAAAAAAGACAAACGTCCAGCTTTTGCTGCCACAGCAAAGGTGCCAGCGGGGAAAAGTGATGCTGGTCCTCACTGCCTCCTGGAACCCCTTCAAATGCCCCAGACAATTTGGCCCTCTCTGCTTTCCTGCGGACTCTATCTTCAAAAGCACCGTTTTTCACTTTCGGCGGTGTTAGGAACAAAAAAGACATACGTCCAGCTTTTGCTGCCACAGCAAAGGTGCCAGCGGGGAAAAGTGATGCTGGTCCTCACTGCCTCCTGGAACCCCTTCAAATGCCCCAGACAATTTGGCCCTCTCTGCTTTCCTGTGGACTCCATCCTCAAAAGCACCTGTTTTCGCTTTCGGCGGTATTTGGAGCAAAAATGACAAACGTCCAGCTTTTGCTGCCACAGCAAAGGTGCCAGCGGGGAAAAGTGATGCTGGTCCTCACTGCCTCCTGGAACCCCTTCAAATGCCCCAGACAATTTGGCCCTCTCTGCTTTCCTGCGGGCTCCATCCTCAAAAGCACCTGTTTTCGCTTTCGGCGGTGTTTGGAGCAAAAAAGACAAACGTCCAGCTTTTGCTGCCACAGCAAAGGTGCCAGCGGGGAAAAGTGATGCTGGTCCTCACTGCCTCCTGGAACCCCTTCAAATGCCCCAGACAATTTGGCCCTCTCTGCTTTCCTGCAGACTCCATCCTCAAAAGCACCTTTTTTGTCTTTCTGCGCCCTCCGGATTAAAAAAGAAAAACGTCCAGCTTTTGCTGCCACAGCAAAGGTGCCAGCGGGGAAAAGTGATGCTGGTCCTCACTGCCTCCTGGAACCCCTTCAAATGCCCCAGACAATTTGGCCCTCTCTGCTTTCCTGCGGACTCCATCCTCAAAAGCACCTGTTTTCGCTTTCGGCGCTGTTTAGAGCAAAAAAGACAAACGTCCAGCTTTTGCTGCCACAGCAAAGGTGCCAGCGGGGAAAAGTGATGCTGGTCCTCACTGCCTCCTGGAACCCCTTCACATGCCCCAGACAATTTGGCCCTCTCTGCTTTCCTGCGGACTCCATCCTCAAAAGCACCTGTTTTCGCTTTCGGCGGTGTTTGGAGCAAAAAAGACAAACGTCCAGCTTTTGCTGCCACAGCAGAGGTGCCAGCGGGGAAAAGTGATGCTGGTCCTCACTGCCTCCTGGAACCCCTTCAAATGCCCCATCCAATTTGGCCCTCTCTGCTTTCCTGCAGACTCCATCCTCAAAAGCACCTGTTTTCGCTTTCGGCGGTGTTTGGAGCAAAAAACAAAAACGTCCAGCTTTTGCTGCCACAGCAAAGGTGCCAGCGGGGAAAAGTGATGCTGGTCCTCACTGCCTCCTGGAACCCCTTCAAATGCCCCAGACAATTTGGCCCTCTCTGCTTTCCTGCGGACTCCATCCTCAAAAGCACCTGTTTTCGCTTTCGGCGGTGTTTGGAGCAAAAAAGACAAACGTCCAGCTTTTGCTGCATCAGCAAAGGTGCCAGCGGGGAAAAGTGATGCTGGTCCTCACTGCCTCCTGGAACCCCTTCAAATGCCCCAGACAATTTGGCCCTCTCTGCTTTCCTGCGGACTCCATCCTCAAAAGCACCTTTTTTCTCTTCCGGCGCTGTTTGGAGCAAAAAAGACAAACGTCCAGCTTTTGCTGCCACAGCAAAGGTGCCAGCGGGGAAAAGTGATGCTGGTCCTCACTGCCTCCTGGAACCCCTTCAAATGCCCCAGACAATTTGGCCCTCTCTGCTTTCCTGCGGACTCCATCCTCAAAAGCACCTTTTTTCTCTTTCGGCGCCCTCCGGAGCAAAAAAGACAAACGTCCAGCTTTTGCTGCCACAGCAAAGGTGCCAGCGGGGAAAAGTGATGCTGGTCCTCACTGCCTCCTGGAACCCCTTCAAATGCCCCAGACAATTTGGCCCTCTCTGCTTTCCTGCGGACTCCATCCTCAAAAGCACCTGTTTTCGCTTTTGGCGGTGTTTGGAGCAAAAAAGACAAACGTCCAGCTTTTGCTGCCACAGCAGAGGTGCCAGCGGGGAAAAGTGATGCTGGTCCTCACTGCCTCCTGGAACCCCTTCAAATGCCCCATCCAATTTGGCCCTCTCTGCTTTCCTGCAGACTCCATCCTCAAAAGCACCTGTTTTCGCTTTCGGCGGTGTTTGGAGCAAAAAACAAAAACGTCCAGCTTTTGCTGCCACAGCAAAGGTGCCAGCGGGGAAAAGTGATGCTGGTCCTCACTGCCTCCTGGAACCCCTTCAAATGCCCCAGACAATTTGGCCCTCTCTGCTTTCCTGCGGACTCCATCCTCAAAAGCACCTGTTTTCGCTTTCGGCGGTGTTTGGAGCAAAAAAGACAAACGTCCAGCTTTTGCTGCATCAGCAAAGGTGCCAGCGGGGAAAAGTGATGCTGGTCCTCACTGCCTCCTGGAACCCCTTCAAATGCCCCAGACAATTTGGCCCTCTCTGCTTTCCTGCGGACTCCATCCTCAAAAGCACCTTTTTTCTCTTTCGGCGCCCTCCGGAGCAAAAAAGACAAACGTCCAGCTTTTGCTGCCACAGCAAAGGTGCCAGCGGGGAAAAGTGATGCTGGTCCTCACTGCCTCCTGGAACCCCTTCAAATGCCCCAGACAATTTGGCCCTCTCTGCTTTCCTGCGGACTCCATCCTCAAAAGCACCTGTTTTCGCTTTTGGCGGTGTTTGGAGCAAAAAAGACAAACGTCCAGCTTTTGCTGCCACAGCAAAGGTGCCAGCGGGGAAAAGTGATGCTGGTCCTCACTGCCTCCTGGAACCCCTTCAAATGCCCCAGACAATTTGGCCCTCTCTGCTTTCCTGCGGACTCCATCCTCAAAAGCACTTGTTTTCGCTTTCGGCGGTGTTTGGAGCAAAAAAGACAAACGTGCAGCTTTTGCTGCCACAGCAAAGGTGCCAGCGGGGAAAAGTGATGCTGGTCCTCACTGCCTCCTGGAACCCCTTCAAATGGCCCAGACAATTTGGCCCTCTCTGCTTTCCTGCGGACTCCATCCTCAAAAGCACCTGTTTTCGCTTTCGGCGGTGTTTGGAGCAAAAAAGACAAACGTCCAGCTTTTGCTGCCACAGCAAAGGTGCCAGCGGGGAAAAGTGATGCTGGTCCTCACTGCCTCCTGGAACCCCTTCAAATGCCCCAGACAATTTGGCCCTCTCTGCTTTCCTGCGGACTCCATCCTCAAAAGCACTTGTTTTCGCTTTCGGCGGTGTTTGGAGCAAAAAAGACAAACGTCCAGCTTTTGCTGCCACAGCAAAGGTGCCAGCGGGGAAAAGTGATGCTGGTCCTCACTGCCTCCTGGAACCCCTTCAAATGCCCCAGACAATTTGGCCCTCTCTGCTTTCCTGCGGACTCCATCCTCAAAAGCACCTGTTTTCGCTTTCGGCGCTGTTTGGAGCAAAAAAGACAAACGTCCAGCTTTTGCTGCCACAGCAAAGGTGCCAGCGGGGAAAAGTGATGCTGGTCCTCACTGCCTCCTGGAACCCCTTCACATGCCCCAGACAATTTGGCCCTCTCTGCTTTCCTGCGGACTCCATCCTCAAAAGCACCTGTTTTCGCTTTCGGCGGTGTTTGGAGCAAAAAAGACAAACGTCCAGCTTTTGCTGCCACAGCAGAGGTGCCAGCGGGGAAAAGTGATGCTGGTCCTCACTGCCTCCTGGAACCCCTTCAAATGCCCCAGACAATTTGGCCCTCTCTGCTTTCCTGCGGACTCCATCCTCAAAAGCACCTGTTTTCGCTTTCGGCGGTGTTTGGAGCAAAAAACAAAAACGTCCAGCTTTTGCTGCCACAGCAAAGGTGCCAGCGGGGAAAAGTGATGCTGGTCCTCACTGCCTCCTGGAACCCCTTCAAATGCCCCAGACAATTTGGCCCTCTCTGCTTTCCTGCGGACTCCATCCTCAAAAGCACCTGTTTTCGCTTTCGGCGGTGTTTGGAGCAAAAAAGACAAACGTCCAGCTTTTGCTGCATCAGCAAAGGTGCCAGCGGGGAAAAGTGATGCTGGTCCTCACTGCCTCCTGGAACCCCTTCAAATGCCCCAGACAATTTGGCCCTCTCTGCTTTCCTGCGGACTCCATCCTCAAAAGCACCTTTTTTCTCTTTCGGCGCCCTCCGGAGCAAAAAAGACAAACGTCCAGCTTTTGCTGCCACAGCAAAGGTGCCAGCGGGGAAAAGTGATGCTGGTCCTCACTGCCTCCTGGAACCCCTTCAAATGCCCCAGACAATTTGGCCCTCTCTGCTTTCCTGCGGACTCCATCCTCAAAAGCACCTGTTTTCGCTTTTGGCGGTGTTTGGAGCAAAAAAGACAAACGTCCAGCTTTTGCTGCCACAGCAAAGGTGCCAGCGGGGAAAAGTGATGCTGGTCCTCACTGCCTCCTGGAACCCCTTCAAATGCCCCAGACAATTTGGCCCTCTCTGCTTTCCTGCGGACTCCATCCTCAAAAGCACTTGTTTTCGCTTTCGGCGGTGTTTGGAGCAAAAAAGACAAACGTGCAGCTTTTGCTGCCACAGCAAAGGTTCCAGCGGGGAAAAGTGATGCTGGTCCTCACTGCCTCCTGGAACCCCTTCAAATGCCCCAGACAATTTGGCCCTCTCTGCTTTCCTTCGGACTCCATCCTCAAAAGCACCTGTTTTCGCTTTCGGCGGTGTTTGGAGCAAAAAAGACAAACGTCCAGCTTTTGCTGCCACAGCAAAGGTGCCAGCGGGGAAAAGTGATGCTGGTCCTCACTGCCTCCTGGAACCCCTTCAAATGCCCCAGACAATTTGGCCCTCTCTGCTTTCCTGCGGACTCCATCCTCAAAAGCACTTGTTTTCGCTTTCGGCGGTGTTTGGAGCAAAAAAGACAAACGTCCAGCTTTTGCTGCCACAGCAAAGGTGCCAGCGGGGAAAAGTGATGCTGGTCCTCACTGCCTCCTGGAACCCCTTCAAATGCCCCAGACAATTTGGCCCTCTCTGCTTTCCTGCGGACTCCATCCTCAAAAGCACCTGTTTTCGCTTTCGGCGGTGTTTGGAGCAAAAAAGACAAACGTGCAGCTTTTGCTGCCACAGCAAAGGTGCCAGCGGGGAAAAGTGATGCTGGTCCTCACTGCCTCCTGGAACCCCTTCAAATGCCCCAGACAATTTGGCCCTCTCTGCTTTCCTGCGGACTCCATCCTCAAAAGCACCTGTTTTCGCTTTCGGCGGTGTTTGGAGCAAAAAAGACAAACGTCCAGCTTTTGCTGCCACAGCAAAGGTGCCAGCGGGGAAAAGTGATGCTGGTCCTCACTGCCTCCTGGAACCCCTTCAAATGCCCCAGACAATTTGGCCCTCTCTGCTTTCCTGCGGACTCCATCCTCAAAAGCACCTTTTTTCACTTTCGGCGCTGTTTGGAGCAAAAAAGACAAACGTCCAGCTTTTGCTGCCACAGCAAAGGTGCCAGCGGGGAAAAGTGATGCTGGTCCTCACTGCCTCCTGGAACCCCTTCAAATGCCCCAGACAATTTGGCCCTCTCTGCTTTCCTGCGGACTCCATCCTCAAAAGCACCTTTTTTCGCTTTCGGCGCCCTCAGGAGCAAAAAAGAAAAACGTCCAGCTTTTGCTGCCACAGCAAAGGTGCCAGCGGGGAAAAGTGATGCTGGTCCTCACTGCCTCCTGGAACCCCTTCAAATGCCCCAGACAATTTGGCCCTCTCTGCTTTCCTGCGGACTCCATCCTCAAAAGCACCTTTTTTCGCTTTCGGCGGTGTTTGGAGCAAAAAGACAAACGTCCAGCTTTTGCTGCCACAGCAAAGGTGCCAGCGTGGAAAAGTGATGCTGGTCCTCACTGCCTCCTGGAACCCCTTCAAATGCCCCAGACAATTTGGCCCTCTCTGCTTTCCTGCGGACTCCATCCTCAAAAGCACCTTTTTTCTCTTTCGGCGCCCTCCGGAGCAAAAAAGACAAACGTCCAGCTTTTGCTGCCACAGCAAAGGTGCCAGCGGGGAAAAGTGATGCTGGTCCTCACTGCCTCCTGGAACCCCTTCAAATGCCCCAGACAATTTGGCCCTCTCTGCTTTCCTGCGGACTCCATCCTCAAAAGCACTTGTTTTCGCTTTCGGCGGTGTTTGGAGCAAAAAAGACAAACGTCCAGCTTTTGCTGCCACAGCAAAGGTTCCAGCGGGGAAAAGTGATGCTGGTCCTCACTGCCTCCTGGAACCCCTTCAAATGCCCCAGACAATTTGGCCCTCTCTGCTTTCCTTCGGACTCCATCCTCAAAAGCACCTGTTTTCGCTTTCGGCGGTGTTTGGAGCAAAAAAGACAAACGTCCAGCTTTTGCTGCCACAGCAAAGGTGCCAGCGGGGAAAAGTGATGCTGGTCCTCACTGCCTCCTGGAACCCCTTCAAATGCCCCAGACAATTTGGCCCTCTCTGCTTTCCTGCGGACTCCATCCTCAAAAGCACTTGTTTTCGCTTTCGGCGGTGTTTGGAGCAAAAAAGACAAACGTCCAGCTTTTGCTGCCACAGCAAAGGTGCCAGCGGGGAAAAGTGATGCTGGTCCTCACTGCCTCCTGGAACCCCTTCAAATGCCCCAGACAATTTGGCCCTCTCTGCTTTCCTGCGGACTCCATCCTCAAAAGCACCTCTTTTCGCTTTCGGCGGTGTTTGGAGCAAAAAAGACAAACGTCCAGCTTTTGCTGCCACAGCAAAGGTGCCAGCGGGGAAAAGTGATGCTGGTCCTCACTGCCTCCTGGAACCCCTTCAAATGCCCCAGACAATTTGGCCCTCTCTGCTTTCCTGCGGACTCCATCCTCAAAAGCACCTGTTTTCGCTTTCGGCGCTGTTTGGAGCAAAAAAGACAAACGTGCAGCTTTTGCTGCCACAGCAAAGGTGCCAGCGGGGAAAAGTGATGCTGGTCCTCACTGCCTCCTGGAACCCTTTCAAATGCCCCAGACAATTTGGCCCTCTCTGCTTTCCTGCGGACTCCATCCTCAAAAGCACCTGTTTTCGCTTTCGGCGGTGTTTGGAGCAAAAAAGACAAACGTCCAGCTTTTGCTGCCACAGCAAAGGTGCCAGCGGGGAAAAGTGATGCTGGTCCTCACTGCCTCCTGGAACCCCTTCAAATGCCCCAGACAATTTGGCCCTCTCTGCTTTCCTGCGGACTCCATCCTCAAAAGCACCTGTTTTCACTTTCGGCGCTGTTTGGAGCAAAAAATACAAATGTCCAGCTTTTGCTGCCACAGCAAAGGTGCCAGCGGGGAAAAGTGATGCTGGTCCTCACTGCCTCCTGGAACCCTTTCAAATGCCCCAGACAATTTGGCCCTCTCTGCTTTCCTGCGGACTCCATCCTCAAAAGCACCTGTTTTCGCTTTCGGCGGTGTTTGGAGCAAAAAAGACAAACGTCCAGCTTTTGCTGCCACAGCAAAGGTGCCAGTGGGGAAAAGTGATGCTGGTCCTCACTGCCTCCTGGAACCCCTTCAAATGCCCCAGACAATTTGGCCCTCTCTGCTTTCCTGCGGACTCTATCTTCAAAAGCACCGTTTTTCACTTTCGGCGGTGTTTAGAACAAAAAAGACATACGTCCAGCTTTTGCTGCCACAGCAAAGGTGCCAGCGGGGAAAAGTGATGCTGGTCCTCACTGCCTCCTGGAACCCCTTCAAATGCCCCAGACAATTTGGCCCTCTCTGCTTTCCTGCGGGCTCCATCCTCAATAGCACCTGTTTTCGCTTTCGGCGGTGTTTGGAGCAAAAAAGACAAACGTGCAGCTTTTGCTGCCACAGCAAAGGTGCCAGCGGGGAAAAGTGATGCTGGTCCTCACTGCCTCCTGGAACCTCTTCAAATGCCCCAGACAATTTGGCCCTCTCTGCTTTCCTGCAGACTCCATCCTCAAAAGCACCTGTTTTGTCTTTCTGCGCCCTCCGGAGTAAAAAAGAAAAACGTCCAGCTTTTGCTGCCACAGCAAAGGTGCCAGCGGGGAAAAGTGATGCTGGTCCTCACTGCCTCCTGGAACCCCTTCAAATGCCCCAGACAATTTGGCCCTCTCTGCTTTCCTGCGGACTCCATCCTCAAAAGCACCTGTTTTCGCTTTCGGCGCTGTTTGGAGCAAAAAAGACAAACGTCCAGCTTTTGCTGCCACAGCAAAGGTGCCAGCGGGGAAAAGTGATGCTGGTCCTCACTGCCTCCTGGAACCCCTTCAAATGCCCCAGACAATTTGGCCCTCTCTGCTTTCCTGCGGACTCTATCGTCAAAAGCACCTTTTTTCACTTTCGGCGGTGTTTGTAGCAAAAAAGACAAACGTCCAGCTTTTGCTGCCACAGCAGAGGTGCCAGCGGGGAAAAGTGATGCTGGTCCTCACTGCCTCCTGGAACCCCTTCAAATGCCCCAGACAATTTGGCGCTCTCTGCTTTCCTGCGGACTCCATCCTCAAAAGCACCTGTTTTCGCTTTCGGCGGTGTTTGGAGCAAAAAAGACAAACGTCCAGCTTTTGCTGCCACAGCAAAGGTGCCAGCGGGGAAAAGTGATGCTGGTCCTCACTGCCTCCTGGAACCCCTTCAAATGCCCCAGACAATTTGGCCCTCTCTGCTTTCCTGCGGACTCCATCCTCAAAAGCACCTGTTTTCGCTTTCGGCGCTGTTTGGAGCAAAAAAGACAAACGTCCAGCTTTTGCTGCCACAGCAAAGGTGCCAGCGGGGAAAAGTGATGCTGGTCCTCACTGCCTCCTGGAACCCCTTCAAATGCCCCAGACAATTTGGCCCTCTCTGCTTTCCTGCGGACTCCATCCTCAAAAGCACCTTTTTTCTCTTTCGGCGCCCTCCGGAGCAAAAAAAACAAACGTCCAGCTTTTGCTGCCACAGCAAAGGTGCCAGCGGGGAAAAGTGATGCTGGTCCTCACTGCCTCCTGGAACCCCTTCAAATGCCCCAGACAATTTGGCCCTCTCTGCTTTCCTGCGGACTCCATCCTCAAAAGCACCTGTTTTCGCTTTCGGCGGTGTTTGGAGCAAAAAAGACAAACGTCCAGCTTTTGCTGCCACAGCAAAGGTGCCAGTGGGGAAAAGTGATGCTGGTCCTCACTGCCTCCTGGAACCCCTTCAAATGCCCCAGACAATTTGGCCCTCTCTGCTTTCCTGCGGACTCCATCCTCAAAAGCACTTGTTTTCGCTTTCGGCGGTGTTTGGAGCAAAAAAGACAAACGTCCAGTTTTGCTGCCACAGCAAAGGTTCCAGCGGGGAAAAGTGATGCTGGTCCTCACTGCCTCCTGGAACCCCTTCAAATGCCCAGAACAATTTGGCCCTCTCTGCTTTCCTGCGGACTCCATCCTCAAAAGCACCTGTTTTCGCTTTCGGCGGTGTTTGGAGCAAAAAAGACAAACGTCCAGCTTTTGCTGCCACAGCAAAGGTGCCAGCGGGAAAAGTGATGCTGGTCCTCACTGCCTCCTGGAACCCCTTCAAATGCCCCAGACAATTTGGCCCTCTCTGCTTTCCTGCGGACTCCATCCTCAAAAGCACCTGTTTTCGCTTTCGGCGGTGTTTGGAGCAAAGAAGACAAACGTCCAGCTTTTGCTGCCACAGCAAAGGTGCCAGCGGGGAAAAGTGATGCTGGTCCTCACTGCCTCCTGGAACCCCTTCAAATGCCCCAGACAATTTGGCCCTCTCTGCTTTCCTTCGGACTCCATCCTCAAAAGCACCTGTTTTCGCTTTCGGCGGTGTTTGGAGCAAAAAAGACAAACGTCCAGCTTTTGCTGCCACAGCAAAGGTGCCAGCGGGGGAAAAGTGATGCTGGTCCTCACTGCCTCCTGGAACCCCTTCAAATGCCCCAGACAATTTGGCCCTCTCTGCTTTCCTGCGGACTCCATCCTCAAAAGCACTTGTTTTCGCTTTCGGCGGTGTTTGGAGCAAAAAAGACAAACGTCCAGCTTTTGCTGCCACAGCAAAGGTGCCAGCGGGGAAAAGTGATGCTGGTCCTCACTGCCTCCTGGAACCCCTTCAAATGCCCCGGACAATTTGGCCCTCTCTGCTTTCCTGCGGACTCCATCCTCAAAAGCACCTCTTTTCGCTTTCGGCGGTGTTTGGAGCAAAAAAGACAAACGTCCAGCTTTTGCTGCCACAGCAAAGGTGCCAGCGGGGAAAAGTGATGCTGGTCCTCACTGCCTCCTGGAACCCCTTCAAATGCCCCAGACAATTTTGGCCCTCTCTGCTTTCCTGCGGACTCCATCCTCAAAAGCACCTGTTTTTCGCTTTCGTCGGTGTTTGGAGCAAAAAAGACAAACGTGCAGCTTTTGCTGCCACAGCAAAGGTGCCAGCGGGGAAAAGTGATGCTGGTCCTCACTGCCTCCTGGAACCCCTTCAAATGCCCCAGACAATTTGGCCCTCTCTGCTTTCCTGCGGACTCCATCCTCAAAAGCACCTGTTTTCGCTTTCGGCGCTGTTTGGAGCAAAAATGACAAACGTCCAGCTTTTGCTGCCACAGCAAAGGTGCCAGCAGGGAAAAGTGATGCTGGTCCTCACTGCCTCCTGGAACCCCTTCAAATGCCCCAGACAATTTGGCCCTCTCTGCTTTCCTGCGGCTCCATCCTCAAAAGCACCTGTTTTCGCTTTCGGCGGTGTTTGGAGCAAAAAAGACAAACGTCCAGCTTTTGCTGCCACAGCAAAGGTGCCAGCGGGGAAAAGTGATGCTGGTCCTCACTGCCTCCTGGAACTCCTGGAAATGCCCCAGACAATTTGGCCCTCTCTGCTTTCCTGCGGACTCCATCCTCAAAAGCACCTGTTTTCGCTTTCGGCGGTGTTTGGAGCAAAAAAGACAAACGTCCAGCTTTTGCTGCCACAGCAAAGGTGCCAGCGGGGAAAAGTGATGCTGGTCCTCACTGCCTCCTGGAACCCCTTCAAATGCCCAGACAATTTGGCCCTCTCTGCTTTCCTGCGGACTCCATCCTCAAAAGCACTTGTTTTCGCTTTCGGCGGTGTTTGGAGCAAAAAAGACAAACGTCCAGCTTTTGCTGCCACAGCAAAGGTGCCAGCGGGGAAAAGTGATGCTGGTCCTCACTGCCTCCTGGAACCCCTTCAAATGCCCCAGACAATTTGGCCCTCTCTGCTTTCCTGCGGACTCCATCCTCAAAAGCACCTCTTTTCGCTTTCGGCGGTGTTTGGAGCAAAAAAGACAAACGTCCAGCTTTTGCTGCCACAGCAAAGGTGCCAGCGGGGAAAAGTGATGCTGGTCCTCACTGCCTCCTGGAACCCCTTCAAATGCCCCAGACAATTTGGCCCTCTCTGCTTTCCTGCGGACTCCATCCTCAAAAGCACCTGTTTTCGCTTTCGGCGCTGTTTGGAGCAAAAAAGACAAACGTCCAGCTTTTGCTGCCACAGCAAAGGTGCCAGCGGGGAAAAGTGATGCTGGCCCTCACTGCCTCCTGGAACTCCTTGAAATGCCCCAGACAATTTGGCCCTCCTGCTTTCCTGCGGACTCCATCCTCAAAAGCACCTGTTTTCGCTTTCGGCGCTGTTTGTAGCAAAAAAGACAAACGTCCAGCTTTTGCTGCCACAGCAAAGGTGCCAGCGGGGAAAAGTGATGCTGGTCCTCACTGCCTCCTGGAACCCCTTCAAATGCCCCAGACAATTTGGCCCTCTCTGCTTTCCTGCGGACTCCACCCTCAAAAGCACCTGTTTTCGCTTTCGGCGCTGTTTGGAGCAAAAAAGACAAACGTCCAGCTTTTGCTGCCACAGCAAAGGTGCCAGCGGGGAAAAGTGATGCTGGTCCTCACTGCCTCCTGGAACCCCTTCAAATGCCCCAGACAATTTGGCCCTCTCTGCTTTCCTGCGGACTCCATCCTCAAAAGCACTTGTTTTCGCTTTCGGCGGTGTTTGGAGCAAAAAAGACAAACGTCCAGCTTTTGCTGCCACAGCAAAGGTGCCAGCGGGGAAAAGTGATGCTGGTCCTCACTGCCTCCTGGAACCCCTTCAAATGCCCCAGACAATTTGGCCCTCTCTGCTTTCCTGCGGACTCCATCCTCAAAAGCACCGTTTTTCACTTTCGGCGGTGTTTGGAGCAAAAAAGACAAACGTCCAGCTTTTGCTGCCACAGCAAAGGTGCCAGCGGGGAAAAGTGATGCTGGTCCTCACTGCCTCCTGGAACCCCTTCAAATGCCCCAGACAATTTGGCCCTCTCTGCTTTCCTGCGGACTCCATCCTCAAAAGCACCTGTTTTCGCTTTCGGCGGTGTTTGGAGCAAAAAAGACAAACGTCCAGCTTTTGCTGCCACAGCAAAGGTGCCAGCGGGGAAAAGTGATGCTGGTCCTCACTGCCTCCTGGAACTCCTTGAAATGCCCCAGACAATTTGGCCCTCTCTGCTTTCCTGCGGACTCCATCCTCAAAAGCACCTGTTTTCGCTTTCGGCGCTGTTTGTAGCAAAAAAGACAAACGTCCAGCTTTTGCTGCCACAGCAAAGGTGCCAGCGGGGAAAAGTGATGCTGGTCCTCACTGCCTCCTGGAACCCCTTCAAATGCCCCAGACAATTTGGCCCTCTCTGCTTTCCTGCGGACTCCACCCTCAAAAGCACCTGTTTTCGCTTTCGGCGGTGTTTGGAGCAAAAAAGACAAACGTCCAGCTTTTGCTGCCACAGCAAAGGTGCCAGCGGGGAAAAGTGATGCTGGTCCTCACTGCCTCCTGGAACCCCTTCAAATGCCCCAGACAATTTGGCCCTCTCTGCTTTCCTGCGGACTCCATCCTCAAAAGCACTTGTTTTCGCTTTCGGCGGTGTTTGGAGCAAAAAAGACAAACGTCCAGCTTTTGCTGCCACAGCAAAGGTGCCAGCGGGGAAAAGTGATGCTGGTCCTCACTGCCTCCTGGAACCCCTTCAAATGCCCCGGACAATTTGGCCCTCTCTGCTTTCCTGCGGACTCCATCCTCAAAAGCACCTCTTTTCGCTTTCGGCGGTGTTTGGAGCAAAAAAGACAAACGTCCAGCTTTTGCTGCCACAGCAAAGGTGCCAGCGGGGAAAAGTGATGCTGGTCCTCACTGCCTCCTGGAACCCCTTCAAATGCCCCAGACAATTTGGCCCTCTCTGCTTTCCTGCGGACTCCATCCTCAAAAGCACCTGTTTTCGCTTTCGTCGGTGTTTGGAGCAAAAAAGACAAACGTGCAGCTTTTGCTGCCACAGCAAAGGTGCCAGCGGGGAAAAGTGATGCTGGTCCTCACTGCCTCCTGGAACCCCTTCAAATGCCCCAGACAATTTGGCCCTCTCTGCTTTCCTGCGGACTCCATCCTCAAAAGCACCTGTTTTCGCTTTCGGCGCTGTTTGGAGCAAAAATGACAAACGTCCAGCTTTTGCTGCCACAGCAAAGGTGCCAGCAGGGAAAAGTGATGCTGGTCCTCACTGCCTCCTGGAACCCCTTCAAATGCCCCAGACAATTTGGCCCTCTCTGCTTTCCTGCGGACTCCATCCTCAAAAGCACCTGTTTTCGCTTTCGGCGGTGTTTGGAGCAAAAAAGACAAACGTCCAGCTTTTGCTGCCACAGCAAAGGTGCCAGCGGGGAAAAGTGATGCTGGTCCTCACTGCCTCCTGGAACCCCTTCAAATGCCCCAGACAATTTGGCCCTCTCTGCTTTCCTGCGGACTCCATCCTCAAAAGCACCGTTTTTCACTTTCGTCGGTGTTTGGAGCAAAAAAGACAAACGTCCAGCTTTTGCTGCCACAGCAAAGGTGCCAGCGGGGAAAAGTGATGCTGGTCCTCACTGCCTCCTGGAACCCCTTCAAATGCCCCAGACAATTTGGCCCTCTCTGCTTTCCTGCGGCTCCATCCTCAAAAGCACCTGTTTTCGCTTTCGGCGGTGTTTGGAGCAAAAAAGACAAACGTCCAGCTTTTGCTGCCACAGCAAAGGTGCCAGCGGGGAAAAGTGATGCTGGTCCTCACTGCCTCCTGGAACTCCTTGAAATGCCCCAGACAATTTGGCCCTCTCTGCTTTCCTGCGGACTCCATCCTCAAAAGCACCTGTTTTCGCTTTCGGCGGTGTTTGGAGCAAAAAAGACAAACGTCCAGCTTTTGCTGCCACAGCAAAGGTGCCAGCGGGGAAAAGTGATGCTGGTCCTCACTGCCTCCTGGAACCCCTTCAAATGCCCCAGACAATTTGGCCCTCTCTGCTTTCCTGCGGACTCCATCCTCAAAAGCACTTGTTTTCGCTTTCGGCGCTGTTTGGAGCAAAAAAGACAAACGTCCAGCTTTTGCTGCCACAGCAAAGGTGCCAGCGGGGAAAAGTGATGCTGGTCCTCACTGCCTCCTGGAACCCCTTCAAATGCCCCAGACAATTTGGCCCTCTCTGCTTTCCTGCGGACTCCATCCTCAAAAGCACCTCTTTTCGCTTTCGGCGGTGTTTGGAGCAAAAAAGACAAACGTCCAGCTTTTGCTGCCACAGCAAAGGTGCCAGCGGGGAAAAGTGATGCTGGTCCTCACTGCCTCCTGGAACCCCTTCAAATGCCCCAGACAATTTGGCCCTCTCTGCTTTCCTGCGGACTCCATCCTCAAAAGCACCTGTTTTCGCTTTCGGCGCTGTTTGGAGCAAAAAAGACAAACGTCCAGCTTTTGCTGCCACAGCAAAGGTGCCAGCGGGGAAAAGTGATGCTGGCCCTCACTGCCTCCTGGAACTCCTTGAAATGCCCCAGACAATTTGGCCCTCTCTGCTTTCCTGCGGACTCCATCCTCAAAAGCACCTGTTTTCGCTTTCGGCGCTGTTTGTAGCAAAAAAGACAAACGTCCAGCTTTTGCTGCCACAGCAAAGGTGCCAGCGGGGAAAAGTGATGCTGGTCCTCACTGCCTCCTGGAACCCCTTCAAATGCCCCAGACAATTTGGCCCTCTCTGCTTTCCTGCGGACTCCACCCTCAAAAGCACCTGTTTTCGCTTTCGGCGCTGTTTGGAGCAAAAAAGACAAACGTCCAGCTTTTGCTGCCACAGCAAAGGTGCCAGCGGGGAAAAGTGATGCTGGTCCTCACTGCCTCCTGGAACCCCTTCAAATGCCCCAGACAATTTGGCCCTCTCTGCTTTCCTGCGGACTCCATCCTCAAAAGCACTTGTTTTCGCTTTCGGCGGTGTTTGGAGCAAAAAAGACAAACGTCCAGCTTTTGCTGCCACAGCAAAGGTGCCAGCGGGGAAAAGTGATGCTGGTCCTCACTGCCTCCTGGAACCCCTTCAAATGCCCCAGACAATTTGGCCCTCTCTGCTTTCCTGCGGACTCCATCCTCAAAAGCACCGTTTTTCACTTTCGGCGGTGTTTGGAGCAAAAAAGACAAACGTCCAGCTTTTGCTGCCACAGCAAAGGTGCCAGCGGGGAAAAGTGATGCTGGTCCTCACTGCCTCCTGGAACCCCTTCAAATGCCCCAGACAATTTGGCCCTCTCTGCTTTCCTGCGGACTCCATCCTCAAAAGCACCTGTTTTCGCTTTCGGCGGTGTTTGGAGCAAAAAAGACAAACGTCCAGCTTTTGCTGCCACAGCAAAGGTGCCAGCGGGGAAAAGTGATGCTGGTCCTCACTGCCTCCTGGAACTCCTTGAAATGCCCCAGACAATTTGGCCCTCTCTGCTTTCCTGCGGACTCCATCCTCAAAAGCACCTGTTTTCGCTTTCGGCGCTGTTTGTAGCAAAAAAGACAAACGTCCAGCTTTTGCTGCCACAGCAAAGGTGCCAGCGGGGAAAAGTGATGCTGGTCCTCACTGCCTCCTGGAACCCCTTCAAATGCCCCAGACAATTTGGCCCTCTCTGCTTTCCTGCGGACTCCACCCTCAAAAGCACCTGTTTTCGCTTTCGGCGCTGTTTGGAGCAAAAAAGACAAACGTCCAGCTTTTGCTGCCACAGCAAAGGTGCCAGCGGGGAAAAGTGATGCTGGTCCTCACTGCCTCCTGGAACCCCTTCAAATGCCCCAGACAATTTGGCCCTCTCTGCTTTCCTGCGGACTCCTTCCTCAAAAGCACCTGTTTTCGCTTTCGGCGCTGTTTGGAGCAAAAAAGACAAACGTCCAGCTTTTGCTGCCACAGCAAAGGTGCCAGCGGGGAAAAGTGATGCTGGTCCTCACTGCCTCCTGGAACCCCTTCAAATGCCCCAGACAATTTGGCCCTCTCTGCTTTCCTGCGGACTCCATCCTCAAAAGCACCTGTTTTCGCTTTCGGCGGTGTTTGGAGCAAAAAAGACAAACGTCCAGCTTTTGCTGCCACAGCAAAGGTGCCAGCGGGGAAAAGTGATGCTGGTCCTCACTGCCTCCTGGAACCCTTTAAAATGCCCCAGACAATTTGGCCCTCTCTGCTTTCCTGCGGACTCCATCCTCAAAAGCACCTGTTTTCGCTTTCGGCGCTGTTTGGAGCAAAAAAGACAAACGTCCAGCTTTTGCTGCCACAGCAAAGGTGCCAGTGGGGAAAAGTGATGCTGGTCCTCACTGCCTCCTGGAACCCCTTCAAATGCCCCAGACAATTTGGCCCTCTCTGCTTTCCTGCGGACTCCATCCTCAAAAGCACCTGTTTTCGCTTTCGGCGGTGTTTGGAGCAAAAAAGACAAACGTCCAGCTTTTGCTGCCACAGCAAAGGTGCCAGCGGGGAAAAGTGATGCTGGTCCTCACTGCCTCCTGGAACCCCTTCAAATGCCCCAGACAATTTGGCCCTCTCTGCTTTCCTGCGGACTCCATCCTCAAAAGCACCTGTTTTCGCTTTCAGCGGTGTTTGGAGCAAAAAAGAAAAACGTCCAGCTTTTGCTGCCACAGCAAAGGTGCCAGCGGGGAAAAGTGATGCTGGTCCCCAGGCCTCCTGGAACCCCTTCAAATGCCCCAGACAATTTGGCCCTCTCTGCTTTCCTGCGGACTCCATCCTCAAAAGCACCTTTTTTCTCTTTCGGCGCCCTCCGGAGCAAAAAAGACAAACGTCCAGCTTTTGCTGCCACAGCAAAGGTGCCAGCGGGGAAAAGTGATGCTGGTCCTCACTGCCTCCTGGAACCCCTTCAAATGCCCCAGACAATTTGGCCCTCTCTGCTTTCCTGCGGACTCCATCCTCAAAAGCACCTGTTTTCTCTTTCGGCGGTGTTTGGAGCAAAAAAGACAAACGTCCAGCTTTTGCTGCCACAGCAAAGGTGCCAGCGGGGAAAAGTGATGCTGGTCCTCACTGCCTCCTGGAACCCCTTCAAATGCCCAGAACAATTTGGCCCTCTCTGCTTTCCTGCGGACTCCATCCTCAAAAGCACCTGTTTTCGCTTTCGGCGGTGTTTGGAGCAAAAAAGACAAACGTCCAGCTTTTGCTGCCACAGCAAAGGTGCCAGCGGGGAAAAGTGATGCTGGTCCTCACTGCCTCCTGGAACCCCTTCAAATGCCCCAGACAATTTGGCCCTCTCTGCTTTCCTGCGGACTCCATCCTCAAAAGCACCTGTTTTCGCTTTCGGCGGTGTTTGGAGCAAAAAAGACAAACGTCCAGCTTTTGCTGCCACAGCAAAGGTGCCAGTGGGGAAAAGTGATGCTGGTCCTCACTGCGTCCTGGAACCCCTTCAAATGCCCCAGACAATTTGGCCCTCTCTGCTTTCCTGCGGACTCCATCCTCAAAAGCACCTGTTTTCGCTTTCGGCGCCCTCGGGAGCAAAAAGACAAACGTCCAGCTTTTGCTGCCACAGCAAAGGTGCCAGCGGGGAAAGTGATGCTGGTCCTCACTGCCTCCTGGAACCCCTTCAAATGCCCCAGACAATTTGGCCCTCTCTGCTTTCCTGCGGACTCCATCCTCAAAAGCACCTGTTTTCGCTTTCGGCGGTGTTTGGAGCAAAAAAGACAAACGTCCAGCTTTTGCTGCCACAGCAAAGGTGCCAGCGGGGAAAAGTGATGCTGGTCCTCACTGCCTCCTGGAACCCCTTCAAATGCCCCAGACAATTTGGCCCTCTCTGCTTTCCTGCGGACTCCATCCTCAAAAGCACCTGTTTTCGCTTTCGGCGGTGTTTGGAGCAAAAAAGACAAACGTCCAGCTTTTGCTGCCACAGCAAAGGTGCCAGCGGGGAAAAGTGATGCTGGTCCTCACTGCCTCCTGGAACCCTTCAAATGCCCCAGACAATTTGGCCCTCTCTGCTTTCCTGCGGACTCTATCCTCAAAAGCACCGTTTTTCACTTTCGGCGCTGTTTGGAGCAAAAAAGACAAACGTCCAGCTTTTGCTGCCACAGCAAAGGTGCCAGCGGGGAAAAGTGATGCTGGTCCTCACTGCCTCCTGGAACCCCTTCAAATGCCCCAGACAATTTGGCCCTCTCTGCTTTCCTGCGGACTCCATCCTCAAAAGCACCTGTTTTCGCTTTCGGCGCTGTTTGTAGCAAAAAAGACAAACGTCCAGCTTTTGCTGCCACAGCAAAGGTGCCAGCGGGGAAAAGTGATGCTGGTCCTCACTGCCTCCTGGAACCCTTCAAATGCCCCAGACAATTTGGCCCTCTCTGCTTTCCTGCGGACTCCACCCTCAAAAGCACCTGTTTTCGCTTTCGGCGCTGTTTGGAGCAAAAAAGACAAACGTCCAGCTTTTGCTGCCACAGCAAAGGTGCCAGCGGGGAAAAGTGATGCTGGTCCTCACTGCCTCCTGGAACCCCTTCAAATGCCCCAGACAATTTGGCCCTCTCTGCTTTCCTGCGGACTCCATCCTCAAAAGCACCTGTTTTCGCTTTCGGCGCCCTCGGGAGCAAAAAAGACAAACGTCCAGCTTTTGCTGCCACAGCAAAGGTGCCAGCGGGGAAAAGTGATGCTGGTCCTCACTGCCTCCTGGAACCCCTTCAAATGCCCCAGACAATTTGGCCCTCTCTGCTTTCCTGCGGACTCCATCCTCAAAAGCACCTGTTTTCGCTTTCGGCGCTGTTTGGAGCAAAAAAGACAAACGTCCAGCTTTTGCTGCCACAGCAAAGGTGCCAGCGGGAAAAGTGATGCTGGTCCTCACTGCCTCCTGGAACCCTTTCAAATGCCCCAGACAATTTGGCCCTCTCTGCTTTCCTGCGGACTCCACCCTCAAAAGCACCTGTTTTCGCTTTCGGCGCTGTTTGGAGCAAAAAAGACAAACGTCCAGCTTTTGCTGCCACAGCAAAGGTGCCAGCGGGGAAAAGTGATGCTGGTCCTCACTGCCTCCTGGAACCCCTTCAAATGCCCCAGACAATTTGGCCCTCTCTGCTTTCCTGCGGACTCCATCCTCAAAAGCACCGTTTTTCACTTTCGGCGGTGTTTGGAGCAAAAAAGACAACGTCCAGCTTTTGCTGCCACAGCAAAGGTGCCAGCGGGGAAAAGTGATGCTGGTCCTCACTGCCTCCTGGAACCCCTTCAAATGCCCCCAGACAATTTGGCCCTCTCTGCTTTCCTGCGGACTCCTTCCTCAAAAGCACCTGTTTTCGCTTTCGGCGCCCTCGGGAGCAAAAAAGACAAACGTCCAGCTTTTGCTGCCACAGCAAAGGTGCCAGCGGGGAAAAGTGATGCTGGTCCTCACTGCCTCCTGGAACCCTTTAAAATGCCCCAGACAATTTGCCCCTCTCTGCTTTCCTGCGGACTCCATCCTCAAAAGCACCTGTTTTCGCTTTCGGCGCTGTTTGGAGCAAAAAAGACAAACGTCCAGCTTTTGCTGCCACAGCAAAGGTGCCAGCGGGGAAAAGTGATGCTGGTCCTCACTGCCTCCTGGAACCCCTTCAAATGCCCCAGACAATTTGGCCCTCTCTGCTTTCCTGCGGACTCCATCCTCAAAAGCACCTGTTTTCGCTTTCAGCGGTGTTTGGAGCAAAAAAGACAAACGTCCAGCTTTTGCTGCCACAGCAAAGGTGCCAGCGGGGAAAAGTGATGCTGGTCCTCACTGCCTCCTGGAACCCTTTAAAATGCCCCAGACAATTTGGCCCTCTCTGCTTTCCTGCGGACTCCATCCTCAAAAGCACCTGTTTTCGATTTCGGCGGTGTTTGGAGCAAAAAAGACAAACGTCCAGCTTTTGCTGCCACAGCAAAGGTGCCAGTGGGGAAAAGTGATGCTGGTCCTCACTGCCTCCTGGAACCCCTTCAAATGCCCCAGACAATTTGGCCCTCTCTGCTTTCCTGCGGACTCCATCCTCAAAAGCACCTGTTTTCGCTTTCGGCGCTGTATGGAGCAAAAAAGACAAACGTCCAGCTTTTGCTGCCACAGCAAAGGTGCCAGCGGGGAAAAGTGATGCTGGTCCTCACTGCCTCCTGGAACCCCTTCAAATGCCCCAGACAATTTGGCCCTCTCTGCTTTCCTGCGGACTCCATCCTCAAAAGCACCTGTTTTCGCTTTCGGCGGTGTTTGGAGCAAAAAAGACAAACGTCCAGCTTTTGCTGCCACAGCAAAGGTGCCAGCGGGGAAAAGTGATGCTGGTCCTCACTGCCTCCTGGAACCCCTTCAAATGCCCCAGACAATTTGGCCCTCTCTGCTTTCCTGCGGACTCCACCCTCAAAAGCACCTGTTTTCGCTTTCGGCGGTGTTTGGAGCAAAAAAGACAAACGTCCAGCTTTTGCTGCCACAGCAAAGGTGCCAGCGGGGAAAAGTGATGCTGGTCCTCACTGCCTCCTGGAACCCCTTCAAATGCCCCAGACAATTTGGCCCTCTCTGCTTTCCTGCGGACTCCATCCTCAAAAGCACCTGTTTTCGCTTTCGGCGGTGTTTGGAGCAAAAAAGACAAACGTCCAGCTTTTGCTGCCACAGCAAAGGTGCCAGCGGGGAAAAGTGATGCTGGTCCTCACTGCCTCCTGGAACCCCTTCAAATGCCCCAGACAATTTGGCCCTCTCTGCTTTCCTGCGGACTCTATCCTCAAAAGCACCGTTTTTCACTTTCGGCGCTGTTTGGAGCAAAAAAGACAAACGTCCAGCTTTTGCTGCCACAGCAAAGGTGCCAGTGGGGAAAAGTGATGCTGGTCCTCACTGCCTCCTGGAACCCCTTCAAATGCCCCAGACAATTTGGCCCTCTCTGCTTTCCTGCGGACTCCATCCTCAAAAGCACCTGTTTTCGCTTTCGGCGCTGTTTGGAGCAAAAAAGACAAACGTCCAGCTTTTGCTGCCACAGCAAAGGTGCCAGCGGGGAAAAGTGATGCTGGTCCTCACTGCCTCCTGGAACTCCTTGAAATGCCCCAGACAATTTGGCCCTCTCTGCTTTCCTGCGGACTCCATCCTCAAAAGCACCTGTTTTCACTTTCGGCGGTGTTTGGAGCAAAAAAGACAAACGTCCAGCTTTTGCTGCCACAGCAAAGGTGCCAGCGGGGAAAAGTGATGCTGGTCCTCACTGCCTCCTGGAACCCCTTCAAATGCCCCAGACAATTTGGCCCTCTCTGCTTTCCTGCGGACTCCACCCTCAAAAGCACCTGTTTTCGCTTTCGGCGGTGTTTGGAGCAAAAAAGACAAACGTCCAGCTTTTGCTGCCACAGCAAAGGTGCCAGCGGGGAAAAGTGATGCTGGTCCTCACTGCCTCCTGGAACCCCTTCAAATGCCCCAGACAATTTGGCCCTCTCTGCTTTCCTGCGGACTCCATCCTCAAAAGCACCTGTTTTCGCTTTCGGCGCCCTCGGGAGCAAAAAAGACAAACGTCCAGCTTTTGCTGCCACAGCAAAGGTGCCAGCGGGGAAAAGTGATGCTGGTCCTCACTGCCTCCTGGAACCCTTTAAAATGCCCCAGACAATTTGCCCCTCTCTGCTTTCCTGCGGACTCCATCCTCAAAAGCACCTGTTTTCGCTTTCGGCGGTGTTTGGAGCAAAAAAGACAAACGTCCAGCTTTTGCTGCCACAGCAAAGGTGCCAATGGGGAAAACTGATGCTGGTCCTCACTGCCTCCTGGAACCCCTTCAAATGCCCCAGACAATTTGGCCCTCTCTGCTTTCCTGCGGACTCCATCCTCAAAAGCACCTGTTTTCGCTTTCAGCGGTGTTTGGAGCAAAAAAGACAAACGTCCAGCTTTTGCTGCCACAGCAAAGGTGCCAGCGGGGAAAAGTGATGCTGGTCCTCACTGCCTCCTGGAACCCCTTCAAATGCCCCAGACAATTTGGCCCTCTCTGCTTTCCTGCGGACTCCATCCTCAAAAGCACCTGTTTTCGCTTTCGGCGCTGTTTGGAGCAAAAAAAACAAACGTCCAGCTTTTGCTGCCACAGCAAAGGTGCCAGCGGGGAAAAGTGATGCTGGTCCTCACTGCCTCCTGGAACCCCTTCAAATGCCCCAGACAATTTGGCCCTCTCTGCTTTCCTGTGGACTCCATCCTCAAAAGCACCTGTTTTCGCTTTCGGCGCTGTTTGGAGCAAAAAAGACAAACGTCCAGCTTTTGCTGCCACAGCAAAGGTGCCAGCGGGGAAAAGTGATGCTGGTCCTCAGGCCTCCTGGAACCCCTTCAAATGCCCCAGACAATTTGGCCCTCTCTGCTTTCCTGCGGACTCCATCCTCAAAAGCACCGTTTTTCAATTTCAGCGCTGTTTGGAGCAAAAAAGACAAACGTGCAGCTTTTGCTGCCACAGCAAAGGTGCCAGTGGGGAAAAGTGATGCTGGTCCTCACTGCCTCCTGGAACCCCTTCAAATGCCCCAGACAATTTGGCCCTCTCTGCTTTCCTGCGGACTCCATCCTCAAAAGCACCTGTTTTCGCTTTCGGCGGTGTTTGGAGCAAAAAAGACAAACGTCCAGCTTTTGCTGCCACAGCAAAGGTGCCAGCGGGGAAAAGTGATGCTGGTCCTCACTGCCTCCTGGAACCCTTTCAAATGCCCCAGACAATTTGGCCCTCTCTGCTTTCCTGCGGACTCTATCTTCAAAAGCACCGTTTTTCGCTTTCGGCGGTGTTTGGAGCAAAAAAGACAAACGTCCAGCTTTTGCTGCCACAGCAAAGGTGCCAGCGGGGAAAAGTGATGCTGGTCCTCACTGCCTCCTGGAACCCCTTCAAATGCCCCAGACAATTTGGCCCTCTCTGCTTTCCTGCGGACTCCATCCTCAAAAGCACCTGTTTTCGCTTTCGGCGCCCTCGGGAGCAAAAAAGCCAAACGTCCAGCTTTTGCTGCCACAGCAAAGGTGCCAGCGGGGAAAAGTGATGCTGGTCCTCAGGCCTCCTGGAACCCCTTCAAATGCCCCAGACAATTTGGCCCTCTCTGCTTTCCTGCGGACTCTATCCTTAAAAGCACCGTTTTTCACTTTCGGCGCTGTTTGGAGCAAAAAAGACAAACGTGCAGCTTTTGCTGCCACAGCAAAGGTGCCAGCGGGGAAAAGTGATGCTGGTCCTCACTGCCTCCTGGAACCCCTTCAAATGCCCCAGACAATTTGGCCCTCTCTGCTTTCCTGCGGACTCCATCCTCAAAAGCACCTGTTTTCGCTTTCGGCGCTGTTTGGAGCAAAAAAGACAAACTTCCAGCTTTTGCTGCCACAGCAAAGGTGCCAGCGGGGAAAAGTGATGCTGGTCCTCACTGCCTCCTGGAACCCCTTCAAATGCCCCAGACAATTTGGCCCTCTCTGCTTTCCTGCGGACTCCATCCTCAAAAGCACCTGTTTTCGCTTTCGGCGGTGTTTGGAGCAAAAAACAAAAACGTCCAGCTTTTGCTGCCACAGCAAAGGTGCCAGCGGGGAAAAGTGATGCTGGTCCTCACTGCCTCCTGGAACCCCTTCAAATGCCCCAGACAATTTGGCCCTCTCTGCTTTCCTGCGGACTCCATCCTCAAAAGCACCTGTTTTCGCTTTCGGCGGTGTTTGGAGCAAAAAAGACAAACGTCCAGCTTTTGCTGCCACAGCAAAGGTGCCAGCAGGGAAAAGTGATGCTGGTCCTCACTGCCTCCTGGAACCCCTTCAAATGCCCCAGACAATTTGGCCCTCTCTGCTTTCCTGCGGACTCTATCCTCAAAAGCACCGTTTTTCACTTTCGGCGCAGTTTGGAGCAAAAAAGACAAACGTCCAGCTTTTGCTGCCACAGCAAAGGTGCCAGCGGGGAAAAGTGATGCTGGTCCTCACTGCCTCCTGGAACCCCTTCAAATGCCCCAGACAATTTGGCCCTCTCTGCTTTCCTGCGGACTCCATCCTCAAAAGCACCTGTTTTCGCTTTCGGCGGTGTTTGGAGCAAAAAAGACAAACGTCCAGCTTTTGCTGCCACAGCAAAGGTGCCAGCGGGGAAAAGTGATGCTGGTCCTCACTGCCTCCTGGAACCCCTTCAAATGCCCCATCCAATTTGGCCCTCTCTGCTTTCCTGCGGACTCTATCCTCAAAAGCACCGTTTTTCACTTTCGGCGCTGTTTGGAGCAAAAAAGACAAAGGTCCAGCTTTTGCTGCCACAGCAAAGGTGCCAGCGGGGAAAAGTGATGCTGGTCCTCACTGCCTCCTGGAACCCCTTCAAATGCCCCAGACAATTTGGCCCTCTCTGCTTTCCTGCGGACTCCATCCTCAAAAGCACCTGTTTTCGCTTTCGGCGGTGTTTGGAGCAAAAAAGACAAACGTCCAGCTTTTGCTGCCACAGCAAAGGTGCCAGCGGGGAAAAGTGATGCTGGTCCTCAGGCCTCCTGGAACCCCTTCAAATGCCCCAGACAATTTGGCCCTCTCTGCTTTCCTGCGGACTCTATCCTCAAAAGCACCGTTTTTCACTTTCGGCGGTGTTTGGAGCAAAAAAGACAAACGTCCAGCTTTTGCTGCCACAGCAAAGGTGCCAGCGGGGAAAAGTGATGCTGGTCCTCACTGCCTCCTGGAACCCCTTCAAATGCCCCAGACAATTTGGCCCTCTCTGCTTTCCTGCGGACTCCATCCTCAAAAGCACCTGTTTTCGCTTTCGGCGCTGTTTGGAGCAAAAAAAACAAACGTCCAGCTTTTGCTGCCACAGCAAAGGTGCCAGCGGGGAAAAGTGATGCTGGTCCTCACTGCCTCCTGGAACCCCTTCAAATGCCCCAGACAATTTGGCCCTCTCTGCTTTCCTGCGGACTCCATCCTCAAAAGCACCTGTTTTCGCTTTCGGCGGTGTTTGGAGCAAAAAACAAAAACGTCCAGCTTTTGCTGCCACAGCAAAGGTGCCAGCGGGGAAAAGCGATGCTGGTCCTCACTGCCTCCTGGAACCCCTTCAAATGCCCCAGACAATTTGGCCCTCTCTGCTTTCCTGTGGACTCCATCCTCAAAAGCACCTGTTTTCGCTTTCGGCGCTGTTTGGAGCAAAAAAGACAAACGTCCAGCTTTTGCTGCCACAGCAAAGGTGCCAGCGGGGAAAAGTGATGCTGGTCCTCACTGCCTCCTGGAACCCCTTCAAATGCCCCAGACAATTTGGCCCTCTCTGCTTTCCTGCGGACTCCATCCTCAAAAGCACCGTTTTTCACTTTCGGCGCTGTTTGGAGCAAAAAAGACAAACGTCCAGCTTTTGCTGCCACAGCAAAGGTGCCAGTGGGGAAAAGTGATGCTGGTCCTCACTGCCTCCTGGAACCCCTTCAAATGCCCCAGACAATTTGGCCCTCTCTGCTTTCCTGCGGACTCCATCCTCAAAAGCACCTGTTTTCGCTTTCGGCGGTGTTTGGAGCAAAAAAGACAAACGTCCAGCTTTTGCTGCCACAGCAAAGGTGCCAGCGGGGAAAAGTGATGCTGGTCCTCACTGCCTCCTGGAACCCTTTCAAATGCCCCAGACAATTTGGCCCTCTCTGCTTTCCTGCGGACTCTATCTTCAAAAGCACCGTTTTTCGCTGTCGGCGGTGTTTGGAGCAAAAAAGACAAACGTCCAGCTTTTGCTGCCACAGCAAAGGTGCCAGCTGGGAAAAATGATGCTGGTCCTCACTGCCTCCTGGAACCCCTTCAAATGCCCCAGACAATTTGGCCCTCTCTGCTTTCCTGCGGACTCCATCCTCAAAAGCACCTGTTTTCGCTTTCGGCGCCCTCGGGAGCAAAAAAGACAAACGTCCAGCTTTTGCTGCCACAGCAAAGGTGCCAGCGGGGAAAAGTGATGCTGGTCCTCAGGCCTCCTGGAACCCCTTCAAATGCCCCAGACAATTTGGCCCTCTCTGCTTTCCTGCGGACTCTATCCTCAAAAGCACCGTTTTTCACTTTCGGCGCTGTTTGGAGCAAAAAAGACAAACGTGCAGCTTTTGCTGCCACAGCAAAGGTGCCAGCGGGGAAAAGTGATGCTGGTCCTCACTGCCTCCTGGAACCCCTTCAAATGCCCCACACAATTTGGCCCTCTCTGCTTTCCTGCGGACTCCATCCTCAAAAGCACCTGTTTTCGCTTTCGGCGCTGTTTGGAGCAAAAAAGACAAACTTCCAGCTTTTGCTGCCACAGCAAAGGTGCCAGCGGGGAAAAGTGATGCTGGTCCTCACTGCCTCCTGGAACCCCTTCAAATGCCCCAGACAATTTGGCCCTCTCTGCTTTCCTGCGGACTCCATCCTCAAAAGCACCTGTTTTCGCTTTCGGCGGTGTTTGGAGCAAAAAACAAAATCGTCCAGCTTTTGCTGCCACAGCAAAGGTGCCAGCGGGGAAAAGTGATGCTGGTCCTCACTGCCTCCTGGAACCCCTTCAAATGCCCCAGACAATTTGGCCCTCTCTGCTTTCCTGCGGACTCCATCCTCAAAAGCACTTCTTTTCGCTTTCGGCGGTGTTTGGAGCAAAAAAGACAAACGTCCAGCTTTTGCTGCCACAGCAAAGGTGCCAGCGGGGAAAAGTGATGCTGGTCCTCACTGCCTCCTGGAACCCCTTCAAATGCCCCATCCAATTTGGCCCTCTCTGCTTTCCTGCGGACTCTATCCTCAAAAGCACCGTTTTTCACTTTCGGCGCTGTTTGGAGCAAAAAAGACAAACGTCCAGCTTTTGCTGCCACAGCAAAGGTGCCAGCGGGGAAAAGTGATGCTGGTCCTCACTGCCTCCTGGAACCCCTTCAAATGCCCCAGACAATTTGGCCCTCTCTGCTTTCCTGCGGACTCCATCCTCAAAAGCACCTGTTTTCGCTTTCAGCGCCCTCGGGAGCAAAAAAGACAAACGTCCAGCTTTTGCTGCCACAGCAAAGGTGCCAGCGGGGAAAAGTGATGCTGGTCCTCAGGCCTCCTGGAACCCCTTCAAATGCCCCAGACAATTTGGCCCTCTCTGCTTTCCTGCGGACTCCATCCTCAAAAGCACCTGTTTTCGCTTTCGGCGGTGTTTGGAGCAAAGAAGACAAACGTCCAGCTTTTGCTGCCACAGCAAAGGTGCCAGCGGGGAAAAGTGATGCTGGTCCTCACTGCCTCCTGGAACCCCTTCAAATGCCCCAGACAATTTGGCCCTCTCTGCTTTCCTGCGGACTCCATCCTCAAAAGCACCTGTTTTCGCTTTCGGCGCTGTTTGGAGCAAAAAAGACAAACGTCCAGCTTTTGCTGCCACAGCAAAGGTGCCAGCGGGGAAAAGTGATGCTGGTCCTCACTGCCTCCTGGAACCCCTTCAAATGCCCCATCCAATTTGGCCCTCTCTGCTTTCCTGCGGACTCTATCCTCAAAAGCACCGTTTTTCACTTTCGGCGCTGTTTGGAGCAAAAAAGACAAACGTCCAGCTTTTGCTGCCACAGCAAAGGTGCCAGCGGGGAAAAGTGATGCTGGTCCTCACTGCCTCCTGGAACCCCTTCAAATGCCCCAGACAATTTGGCCCTCTCTGCTTTCCTGCGGACTCCATCCTCAAAAGCACCTGTTTTCGCTTTCAGCGCCCTCGGGAGCAAAAAAGACAAACGTCCAGCTTTTGCTGCCACAGCAAAGGTGCCAGCGGGGAAAAGTGATGCTGGTCCTCAGGCCTCCTGGAACCCCTTCAAATGCCCCAGACAATTTGGCCCTCTCTGCTTTCCTGCGGACTCCATCCTCAAAAGCACCTGTTTTCGCTTTCGGCGGTGTTTGGAGCAAAGAAGACAAACGTCCAGCTTTTGCTGCCACAGCAAAGGTGCCAGCGGGGAAAAGTGATGCTGGTCCTCACTGCCTCCTGGAACCCCTTCAAATGCCCCAGACAATTTGGCCCTCTCTGCTTTCCTGCGGACTCCATCCTCAAAAGCACCTGTTTTCGCTTTCGGCGCTGTTTGGAGCAAAAAAGACAAACGTCCAGCTTTTGCTGCCACAGCAAAGGTGCCAGCGGGGAAAAGTGATGCTGGTCCTCACTGCCTCCTGGAACCCCTTCAAATGCCCCAGACAATTTGGCCCTCTCTGCTTTCCTGCGGACTCCATCCTCAAAAGCACCTGTTTTCGCTTTCGGCGGTGTTTGGAGCAAAAAACAAAAACGTCCAGCTTTTGCTGCCACAGCAAAGGTGCCAGCGGGGAAAAGTGATGCTGGTCCTCACTGCCTCCTGGAACCCCTTCAAATGCCCCAGACAATTTGGCCCTCTCTGCTTTCCTGCGGACTCCATCCTCAAAAGCACCTGTTTTCGCTTTCGGCGGTGTTTGGAGCAAAGAAGACAAACGTCCAGCTTTTGCTGCCACAGCAAAGGTGCCAGCGGGGAAAAGTGATGCTGGTCCTCACTGCCTCCTGGAACCCCTTCAAATGCCCCAGACAATTTGGCCCTCTCTGCTTTCCTGCGGACTCCATCCTCAAAAGCACCTGTTTTCGCTTTCGGCGCTGTTTGGAGCAAAAAAGACAAACGTCCAGCTTTTGCTGCCACAGCAAAGGTGCCAGCGGGGAAAAGTGATGCTGGTCCTCACTGCCTCCTGGAACCCCTTCAAATGCCCCATCCAATTTGGCCCTCTCTGCTTTCCTGCGGACTCTATCCTCAAAAGCACCGTTTTTCACTTTCGGCGCTGTTTGGAGCAAAAAAGACAAACGTCCAGCTTTTGCTGCCACAGCAAAGGTGCCAGCGGGGAAAAGTGATGCTGGTCCTCACTGCCTCCTGGAACCCCTTCAAATGCCCCAGACAATTTGGCCCTCTCTGCTTTCCTGCGGACTCCATCCTCAAAAGCACCTGTTTTCGCTTTCAGCGCCCTCGGGAGCAAAAAAGACAAACGTCCAGCTTTTGCTGCCACAGCAAAGGTGCCAGCGGGGAAAAGTGATGCTGGTCCTCAGGCCTCCTGGAACCCCTTCAAATGCCCCAGACAATTTGGCCCTCTCTGCTTTCCTGCGGACTCCATCCTCAAAAGCACCTGTTTTCGCTTTCGGCGGTGTTTGGAGCAAAGAAGACAAACGTCCAGCTTTTGCTGCCACAGCAAAGGTGCCAGCGGGGAAAAGTGATGCTGGTCCTCACTGCCTCCTGGAACCCCTTCAAATGCCCCAGACAATTTGGCCCTCTCTGCTTTCCTGCGGACTCCATCCTCAAAAGCACCTGTTTTCGCTTTCGGCGCTGTTTGGAGCAAAAAAGACAAACGTCCAGCTTTTGCTGCCACAGCAAAGGTGCCAGCGGGGAAAAGTGATGCTGGTCCTCACTGCCTCCTGGAACCCCTTCAAATGCCCCATCCAATTTGGCCCTCTCTGCTTTCCTGCGGACTCTATCCTCAAAAGCACCGTTTTTCACTTTCGGCGCTGTTTGGAGCAAAAAAGACAAACGTCCAGCTTTTGCTGCCACAGCAAAGGTGCCAGCGGGGAAAAGTGATGCTGGTCCTCACTGCCTCCTGGAACCCCTTCAAATGCCCCAGACAATTTGGCCCTCTCTGCTTTCCTGCGGACTCCATCCTCAAAAGCACCTGTTTTCGCTTTCAGCGCCCTCGGGAGCAAAAAAGACAAACGTCCAGCTTTTGCTGCCACAGCAAAGGTGCCAGCGGGGAAAAGTGATGCTGGTCCTCAGGCCTCCTGGAACCCCTTCAAATGCCCCAGACAATTTGGCCCTCTCTGCTTTCCTGCGGACTCCATCCTCAAAAGCACCTGTTTTCGCTTTCGGCGGTGTTTGGAGCAAAGAAGACAAACGTCCAGCTTTTGCTGCCACAGCAAAGGTGCCAGCGGGGAAAAGTGATGCTGGTCCTCACTGCCTCCTGGAACCCCTTCAAATGCCCCAGACAATTTGGCCCTCTCTGCTTTCCTGCGGACTCCATCCTCAAAAGCACCTGTTTTCGCTTTCGGCGCTGTTTGGAGCAAAAAAGACAAACGTCCAGCTTTTGCTGCCACAGCAAAGGTGCCAGCGGGGAAAAGTGATGCTGGTCCTCACTGCCTCCTGGAACCCCTTCAAATGCCCCAGACAATTTGGCCCTCTCTGCTTTCCTGCGGACTCCATCCTCAAAAGCACCTGTTTTCGCTTTCGGCGGTGTTTGGAGCAAAAAACAAAAACGTCCAGCTTTTGCTGCCACAGCAAAGGTGCCAGCGGGGAAAAGTGATGCTGGTCCTCACTGCCTCCTGGAACCCCTTCAAATGCCCCAGACAATTTGGCCCTCTCTGCTTTCCTGCGGACTCCATCCTCAAAAGCACCTGTTTTCGCTTTCGGCCGTGTTTGGAGCAAAAAAGACAAACGTCCAGCTTTTGCTGCCACAGCAAAGGTGCCAGCGGGGAAAAGTGATGCTGGTCCTCACTGCCTCCTGGAACCCCTTCAAATGCCCCATCCAATTTGGCCCTCTCTGCTTTCCTGCGGACTCTATCCTCAAAAGCACCGTTTTTCACTTTCGGCGCTGTTTGGAGCAAAAAAGACAAACGTCCAGCTTTTGCTGCCACAGCAAAGGTGCCAGCGGGGAAAAGTGATGCTGGTCCTCACTGCCTCCTGGAACCCCTTCAAATGCCCCAGACAATTTGGCCCTCTCTGCTTTCCTGCGGACTCCATCCTCAAAAGCACCTGTTTTCGCTTTCGGCGGTGTTTGGAGCAAAAAAGACAAACGTCCAGCTTTTGCTGCCACAGCAAAGGTGCCAGCGGGGAAAAGTGATGCTGGTCCTCACTGCCTCCTGGAACCCCTTCAAATGCCCCAGACAATTTGGCCCTCTCTGCTTTCCTGCGGACTCCACCCTCAAAAGCACCTGTTTTCGCTTTCGGCGCTGTTTGGAGCAAAAAAGACAAACGTCCAGCTTTTGCTGCCACAGCAAAGGTGCCAGTGGGGAAAAGTGATGCTGGTCCTCACTGCCTCCTGGAACCCCTTCAAATGCCCCAGACAATTTGGCCCTCTCTGCTTTCCTGCGGACTCCACCCTCAAAAGCACCTGTTTTCGCTTTCGGCGGTGTTTGGAGCAAAAAAGACAAACGTCCAGCTTTTGCTGCCACAGCAAAGGTGCCAGCGGGGAAAAGTGATGCTGGTCCTCACTGCCTCCTGGAACCCCTTCAAATGCCCCAGACAATTTGGCCCTCTCTGCTTTCCTGCGGACTCCATCCTCAAAAGCACCTGTTTTCGCTTTCGGCGCTGTTTGGAGCAAAAAAGACAAACGTCCAGCTTTTGCTGCCACAGCAAAGGTGCCAGTGGGGAAAAGTGATGCTGGTCCTCACTGCCTCCTGGAACCCCTTCAAATGCCCCAGACAATTTGGCCCT
Organism: Vanellus vanellus; assembly: GCF_965231255.1. Lineage (NCBI taxonomy): Eukaryota > Metazoa > Chordata > Aves > Charadriiformes > Charadriidae > Vanellus > Vanellus vanellus. Next base: position 12,226 of record NW_028127238.1, on the reverse strand, counting down.
CTCTGCTTTCCTGCGGACTCCATCCTCAAAAGCACCTGTTTTCGCTTTCAGCGGTGTTTGGAGCAAAAAAGACAAACGTCCAGCTTTTGCTGCCACAGCAAAGGTGCCAGCGGGGAAAAGTGATGCTGGTCCTCAGGCCTCCTGGAACCCCTTCAAATGCCCCAGACAATTTGGCCCTCTCTGCTTTCCTGCGGACTCCATCCTCAAAAGCACCTGTTTTCGCTTTCGGCGCCCTCGGGAGCAAAAAAGACAAACGTCCAGCTTTTGCTGCCACAGCAAAGGTGCCAGCGGGGAAAAGTGATGCTGGTCCTCACTGCCTCCTGGAACCCCTTCAAATGCCCCAGACAATTTGGCCCTCTCTGCTTTCCTGCGGACTCCATCCTCAAAAGCACCTGTTTTCGCTTTCGGCGGTGTTTGGAGCAAAAAAGACAAACGTCCAGCTTTTGCTGCCACAGCAAAGGTGCCAGCGGGGAAAAGTGATGCTGGTCCTCACTGCCTCCTGGAACCCTTTAAAATGCCCCAGACAATTTGGCCCTCTCTGCTTTCCTGCGGACTCCATCCTCAAAAGCACCTGTTTTCGCTTTCGGCGCTGTTTGGAGCAAAAAAGACAAACGTCCAGCTTTTGCTGCCACAGCAAAGGTGCCAGTGGGGAAAACTGATGCTGGTCCTCACTGCCTCCTGGAACCCCTTCAAATGCCCCAGACAATTTGGCCCTCTCTGCTTTCCTGCGGACTCCATCCTCAAAAGCACCTGTTTTCGCTTTCGGCGGTGTTTGGAGCAAAAAAGCCAAACGTCCAGCTTTTGCTGCCACAGCAAAGGTGCCAGCGGGGAAAAGTGATGCTGGTCCTCACTGCCTCCTGGAACCCCTTCAAATGCCCCAGACAATTTGGCCCTCTCTGCTTTTCTGCGGACTCCATCCTCAAAAGCACCTGTTTTCGCTTTCGGCGGTGTTTGGAGCAAAAAAGACAAACGTCCAGCTTTTGCTGCCACAGCAAAGGTGCCAGCGGGGAAAAGTGATGCTGGTCCTCACTGCCTCCTGGAACCCCTTCAAATGCCCCAGACAATTTGGCCCTCTCTGCTTTCCTGCGGACTCCATCCTCAAAAGCACCTGTTTTCGCTTTCGGCGCTGTTTGGAGCAAAAAAGACAAACGTCCAGCTTTTGCTGCCACAGCAAAGGTGCCAGCGGGGAAAAGTGATGCTGGTCCTCAGGCCTCCTGGAACCCCTTCAAATGCCCCAGACAATTTGGCCCTCTCTGCTTTCCTGCGGACTCCATCCTCAAAAGCACCTGTTTTCGCTTTCGGCGGTGTTTGGAGCAAAAAAGACAAACGTCCAGCTTTTGCTGCCACAGCAAAGGTGCCAGCGGGGAAAAGTGATGCTGGTCCTCACTGCCTCCTGGAACCCTTTCAAATGCCCCAGACAATTTGGCCCTCTCTGCTTTCCTGCGGACTCTATCTTCAAAAGCACAGTTTTTCGCTTTCGGCGGTGTTTGGAGCAAAAAAGACAAACGTCCAGCTTTTGCTGCCACAGCAAAGGTGCCAGCGGGGAAAAGTGATGCTGGTCCTCACTGCCTCCTGGAACCCCTTCAAATGCCCCAGACAATTTGGCCCTCTCTGCTTTCCTGCGGACTCCATCCTCAAAAGCACCTGTTCTCGCTTTCGGCGCTGTTTGTAGCAAAAAAGACAAACGTCCAGCTTTTGCTGCCACAGCAAAGGTGCCAACGGGGAAAAGTGATGCTGGTCCTCACTGCCTCCTGGAACCCCTTCAAATGCCCCAGACAATTTGGCCCTCTCTGCTTTCCTGCGGACTCCATCCTCAAAAGCACTTGTTTTCGCTTTCGGCGGTGTTTGGAGCAAAAAAGACAAACGTCCAGCTTTTGCTGCCACAGCAAAGGTGCCAGCGGGGAAAAGTGATGCTGGTCCTCACTGCCTCCTGGAACCCCTTCAAATGCCCCAGACAATTTGGCGCTCTCTGCTTTCCTGCGGACTCCATCCTCAAAAGCACCTGTTTTCGATTTCGGCGCTGTTTGGAGCAAAAAAGACAAACGTCCAGCTTTTGCTGCCACAGCAAAGGTGCCAGCGGGGAAAAGTGATGCTGGTCCTCACTGCCTCCTGGAACCCCTTCAAATGCCCCAGACAATTTGGCCCTCTCTGCTTTCCTGCGGACTCCATCCTCAAAAGCACCGTTTTTCACTTTCGGCGGTGTTTGGAGCAAAAAAGACAAACGTCCAGCTTTTGCTGCCACAGCAAAGGTGCCAGCGGGGAAAAGTGATGCTGGTCCTCACTGCCTCCTGGAACCCCTTCAAATGCCCCAGACAATTTGGCCCTCTCTGCTTTCCTGCGGACTCCATCCTCAAAAGCACCTGTTTTCGCTTTCGGCGGTGTTTGGAGCAAAAAAGACAAACGTCCAGCTTTTGCTGCCACAGCAAAGGTGCCAGTGGGGAAAAGTGATGCTGGTCCTCACTGCCTCCTGGAACCCCTTCAAATGCCCCAGACAATTTGGCCCTCTCTGCTTTCCTGCGGACTCCATCCTCAAAAGCACCTGTTTTCGCTTTCGGCGGTGTTTGGAGCAAAAAAGACAAACGTCCAGCTTTTGCTGCCACAGCAAAGGTGCCAGCGGGGAAAAGTGATGCTGGTCCTCACTGCCTCCTGGAACCCTTTCAAATGCCCCAGACAATTTGGCCCTCTCTGCTTTCCTGCGGACTCTATCTTCAAAAGCACCGTTTTTCGCTGTCGGCGGTGTTTGGAGCAAAAAAGACAAACGTCCAGCTTTTGCTGCCACAGCAAAGGTGCCAGCTGGGAAAAATGATGCTGGTCCTCACTGCCTCCTGGAACCCCTTCAAATGCCCCAGACAATTTGGCCCTCTCTGCTTTCCTGCGGACTCCATCCTCAAAAGCACCTGTTTTCGCTTTCAGCGCCCTCGGGAGCAAAAAAGACAAACGTCCAGCTTTTGCTGCCACAGCAAAGGTGCCAGCGGGGAAAAGTGATGCTGGTCCTCAGGCCTCCTGGAACCCCTTCAAATGCCCCAGACAATTTGGCCCTCTCTGCTTTCCTGCGGACTCCATCCTCAAAAGCACCTGTTTTCGCTTTCGGCGGTGTTTGGAGCAAAGAAGACAAACGTCCAGCTTTTGCTGCCACAGCAAAGGTGCCAGCGGGGAAAAGTGATGCTGGTCCTCACTGCCTCCTGGAACCCCTTCAAATGCCCCAGACAATTTGGCCCTCTCTGCTTTCCTGCGGACTCCATCCTCAAAAGCACCTGTTTTCGCTTTCGGCGCTGTTTGGAGCAAAAAAGACAAACGTCCAGCTTTTGCTGCCACAGCAAAGGTGCCAGCGGGGAAAAGTGATGCTGGTCCTCACTGCCTCCTGGAACCCCTTCAAATGCCCCAGACAATTTGGCCCTCTCTGCTTTCCTGCGGACTCCATCCTCAAAAGCACCTGTTTTCGCTTTCGGCGGTGTTTGGAGCAAAAAACAAAAACGTCCAGCTTTTGCTGCCACAGCAAAGGTGCCAGCGGGGAAAAGTGATGCTGGTCCTCACTGCCTCCTGGAACCCCTTCAAATGCCCCAGACAATTTGGCCCTCTCTGCTTTCCTGCGGACTCCATCCTCAAAAGCACCTGTTTTCGCTTTCGGCCGTGTTTGGAGCAAAAAAGACAAACGTCCAGCTTTTGCTGCCACAGCAAAGGTGCCAGCGGGGAAAAGTGATGCTGGTCCTCACTGCCTCCTGGAACCCCTTCAAATGCCCCATCCAATTTGGCCCTCTCTGCTTTCCTGCGGACTCTATCCTCAAAAGCACCGTTTTTCACTTTCGGCGCTGTTTGGAGCAAAAAAGACAAACGTCCAGCTTTTGCTGCCACAGCAAAGGTGCCAGCGGGGAAAAGTGATGCTGGTCCTCACTGCCTCCTGGAACCCCTTCAAATGCCCCAGACAATTTGGCCCTCTCTGCTTTCCTGCGGACTCCATCCTCAAAAGCACCTGTTTTCGCTTTCGGCGGTGTTTGGAGCAAAAAAGACAAACGTCCAGCTTTTGCTGCCACAGCAAAGGTGCCAGCGGGGAAAAGTGATGCTGGTCCTCACTGCCTCCTGGAACCCCTTCAAATGCCCCAGACAATTTGGCCCTCTCTGCTTTCCTGCGGACTCCACCCTCAAAAGCACCTGTTTTCGCTTTCGGCGCTGTTTGGAGCAAAAAAGACAAACGTCCAGCTTTTGCTGCCACAGCAAAGGTGCCAGTGGGGAAAAGTGATGCTGGTCCTCACTGCCTCCTGGAACCCCTTCAAATGCCCCAGACAATTTGGCCCTCTCTGCTTTCCTGCGGACTCCACCCTCAAAAGCACCTGTTTTCGCTTTCAGCGGTGTTTGGAGCAAAAAAGACAAACGTCCAGCTTTTGCTGCCACAGCAAAGGTGCCAGCGGGGAAAAGTGATGCTGGTCCTCACTGCCTCCTGGAACCCCTTCAAATGCCCCAGACAATTTGGCCCTCTCTGCTTTCCTGCGGACTCCATCCTCAAAAGCACCTGTTTTCGCTTTCGGCGCTGTTTGGAGCAAAAAAGACAAACGTCCAGCTTTTGCTGCCACAGCAAAGGTGCCAGTGGGGAAAAGTGATGCTGGTCCTCACTGCCTCCTGGAACCCCTTCAAATGCCCCAGACAATTTGGCCCTCTCTGCTTTCCTGCGGACTCCATCCTCAAAAGCACCTGTTTTCGCTTTCAGCGGTGTTTGGAGCAAAAAAGACAAACGTCCAGCTTTTGCTGCCACAGCAAAGGTGCCAGCGGGGAAAAGTGATGCTGGTCCTCAGGCCTCCTGGAACCCCTTCAAATGCCCCAGACAATTTGGCCCTCTCTGCTTTCCTGCGGACTCCATCCTCAAAAGCACCTGTTTTCGCTTTCGGCGCCCTCGGGAGCAAAAAAGACAAACGTCCAGCTTTTGCTGCCACAGCAAAGGTGCCAGCGGGGAAAAGTGATGCTGGTCCTCACTGCCTCCTGGAACCCCTTCAAATGCCCCAGACAATTTGGCCCTCTCTGCTTTCCTGCGGACTCCATCCTCAAAAGCACCTGTTTTCGCTTTCGGCGGTGTTTGGAGCAAAAAAGACAAACGTCCAGCTTTTGCTGCCACAGCAAAGGTGCCAGCGGGGAAAAGTGATGCTGGTCCTCACTGCCTCCTGGAACCCTTTAAAATGCCCCAGACAATTTGGCCCTCTCTGCTTTCCTGCGGACTCCATCCTCAAAAGCACCTGTTTTCGCTTTCGGCGGTGTTTGGAGCAAAAAAGCCAAACGTCCAGCTTTTGCTGCCACAGCAAAGGTGCCAGCGGGGAAAAGTGATGCTGGTCCTCACTGCCTCCTGGAACCCCTTCAAATGCCCCAGACAATTTGGCCCTCTCTGCTTTTCTGCGGACTCCATCCTCAAAAGCACCTGTTTTCGCTTTCGGCGGTGTTTGGAGCAAAAAAGACAAACGTCCAGCTTTTGCTGCCACAGCAAAGGTGCCAGCGGGGAAAAGTGATGCTGGTCCTCACTGCCTCCTGGAACCCCTTCAAATGCCCCAGACAATTTGGCCCTCTCTGCTTTCCTGCGGACTCCATCCTCAAAAGCACCTGTTTTCGCTTTCGGCGCTGTTTGGAGCAAAAAAGACAAACGTCCAGCTTTTGCTGCCACAGCAAAGGTGCCAGCGGGGAAAAGTGATGCTGGTCCTCAGGCCTCCTGGAACCCCTTCAAATGCCCCAGACAATTTGGCCCTCTCTGCTTTCCTGCGGACTCCATCCTCAAAAGCACCTGTTTTCGCTTTCGGCGCTGTTTGGAGCAAAAAAGACAAACGTCCAGCTTTTGCTGCCACAGCAAAGGTGCCAGCGGGGAAAAGTGATGCTGGTCCTCACTGCCTCCTGGAACCCTTTCAAATGCCCCAGACAATTTGGCCCTCTCTGCTTTCCTGCGGATTCTATCTTCAAAAGCACAGTTTTTCGCTTTCGGCGGTGTTTGGAGCAAAAAAGACAAACGTCCAGCTTTTGCTGCCACAGCAAAGGTGCCAGCGGGGAAAAGTGATGCTGGTCCTCACTGCCTCCTGGAACCCCTTCAAATGCCCCAGACAATTTGGCCCTCTCTGCTTTCCTGCGGACTCCATCCTCAAAAGCACCTGTTCTCGCTTTCGGCGCTGTTTGTAGCAAAAAAGACAAACGTCCAGCTTTTGCTGCCACAGCAAAGGTGCCAACGGGGAAAAGTGATGCTGGTCCTCACTGCCTCCTGGAACCCCTTCAAATGCCCCAGACAATTTGGCCCTCTCTGCTTTCCTGCGGACTCCATCCTCAAAAGCACTTGTTTTCGCTTTCGGCGGTGTTTGGAGCAAAAAAGACAAACGTCCAGCTTTTGCTGCCACAGCAAAGGTGCCAGCGGGGAAAAGTGATGCTGGTCCTCACTGCCTCCTGGAACCCCTTCAAATGCCCCAGACAATTTGGCGCTCTCTGCTTTCCTGCGGACTCCATCCTCAAAAGCACCTGTTTTCGATTTCGGCGCTGTTTGGAGCAAAAAAGACAAACGTCCAGCTTTTGCTGCCACAGCAAAGGTGCCAGCGGGGAAAAGTGATGCTGGTCCTCACTGCCTCCTGGAACCCCTTCAAATGCCCCAGACAATTTGGCCCTCTCTGCTTTCCTGCGGACTCCATCCTCAAAAGCACCGTTTTTCACTTTCGGCGCTGTTTGGAGCAAAAAAGACAAACGTCCAGCTTTTGCTGCCACAGCAAAGGTGCCAGCGGGGAAAAGTGATGCTGGTCCTCACTGCCTCCTGGAACCCCTTCAAATGCCCCAGACAATTTGGCCCTCTCTGCTTTCCTGCGGACTCCATCCTCAAAAGCACCTGTTTTCGCTTTCGGCGGTGTTTGGAGCAAAAAAGACAAACGTCCAGCTTTTGCTGCCACAGCAAAGGTGCCAGCGGGGAAAAGTGATGCTGGTCCTCACTGCCTCCTGGAACCCCTTCAAATGCCCCAGACAATTTGGCCCTCTCTGCTTTCCTGCGGACTCCATCCTCAAAAGCACCTGTTTTCGCTTTCTGTGGTGTTTAGAGCAAACAAGACAAACGTCCAGCTTTTGCTGCCACAGCAAAGGTGCCAGCGGGGAAAAGTGATGCTGGTCCTCACTGCCTCCTGGAACCCCTTCAAATGCCCCAGACAATTTGGCCCTCTCTGCTTTCCTGCGGACTCCATCCTCAAAAGCACCTGTTTTCGCTTTCGGCGGTGTTTGGAGCAAAAAAGACAAACGTCCAGCTTTTGCTGCCACAGCAAAGGTGCCAGCGGGGAAAAGTGATGCTGGTCCTCACTGCCTCCTGGAACCCCTTCAAATGCCCCAGACAATTTGGCCCTCTCTGCTTTCCTGCGGACTCCATCCTCAAAAGCACCTGTTTTCGCTTTCGGCGCTGTTTGGAGCAAAAAAGACAAACGTCCAGCTTTTGCTGCCACAGCAAAGGTGCCAGCGGGGAAAAGTGATGCTGGTCCTCACTGCCTCCTGGAACCCTTTCAAATGCCCCAAACAATTTGGCCCTCTCTGCTTTCCTGCGGACTCTATCTTCAAAAGCACCGTTTTTCGCTTTCGGCGGTGTTTGGAGCAAAAAAGACAAACGTCCAGCTTTTGCTGCCACAGCAAAGGTGCCAGCGGGGAAAAGTGATGCTGGTCCTCACTGCCTCCTGGAACCCCTTCAAATGCCCCAGACAATTTAGCCCTCTCTGCTTTCCTGCGGACTCCATCCTCAAAAGCACCTGTTCTCGCTTTCGGCGCTGTTTGTAGCAAAAAAGACAAACGTCCAGCTTTTGCTGCCACAGCAAAGGTGCCAGCGGGGAAAAGTGATGCTGGTCCTCACTGCCTCCTGGAACCCTTTCAAATGCCCCAGACAATTTGGCCCTCTCTGCTTTCCTGCGGACTCCATCCTCAAAAGCACCTGTTTTCGCTTTCGGCGGTGTTTGGAGCAAAAAAGACAAACGTCCAGCTTTTGCTGCCACAGCAAAGGTGCCAGAGGGGAAAAGTGATGCTGGTCCTCACTGCCTCCTGGAACCCCTTCAAATGCCCCAGACAATTTGGCCCTCTCTGCTTTCCTGCGGACTCCATCCTCAAAAGCACTTCTTTTCGCTTTCGGCGGTGTTTGGAGCAAAAAAGACAAACGTCCAGCTTTTGCTGCCACAGCAAAGGTGCCAGCGGGGAAAAGTGATGCTGGTCCTCACTGCCTCCTGGAACCCCTTCAAATGCCCCAGACAATTTGGCCCTCTCTGCTTTCCTGCGGACTCCATCCTCAAAAGCACCTGTTTTCGATTTCGGCGCTGTTTGGAGCAAAAAAGACAAACGTCCAGCTTTTGCTGCCACAGCAAAGGTGCCAGCGGGGAAAAGTGATGCTGGTCCTCACTGCCTCCTGGAACCCCTTCAAATGCCCCAGACAATTTGGCCCTCTCTGCTTTCCTGCGGACTCCATCCTCAAAAGCACCGTTTTTCACTTTCGGTGGTGTTTGGAGCAAAAAAGACAAACGTCCAGCTTTTGCTGCCACAGCAAAGGTGCCAGCGGGGAAAAGTGATGCTGGTCCTCACTGCCTCCTGGAACCCCTTCAAATGCCCCAGACAATTTGGCCCTCTCTGCTTTCCTGCGGACTCCACCCTGAAAAGCAGCTGTTTTCGCTTTCGGCGCTGTTTGGAGCAAAAAAGACAAACGTCCAGCTTTTGCTGCCACAGCAAAGGTGCCAGCGGGGAAAAGTGATGCTGGTCCTCACTGCCTCCTGGAACCCCTTCAAATGCCCCAGACAATTTGGCCCTCTCTGCTTTCCTGCGGACTCCATCCTCAAAAGCACCTGTTTTCGCTTTCGGCGGTGTTTGGAGCAAAAAAGACAAACGTCCAGCTTTTGCTGCCACAGCAAAGGTGCCAGCGGGGAAAAGTGATGCTGGTCCTCACTGCCTCCTGGAACCCCTTCAAATGCCCCAGACAATTTGGCCCTCTCTGCTTTCCTGCGGACTCCATCCTCAAAAGCACCTGTTTTCGCTTTCGGCGGTGTTTGGAGCAAAAAAGACAAACGTCCAGCTTTTGCTGCCACAGCAAAGGTGCCAGCGGGGAAAAGTGATGCTGGTCCTCACTGCCTCCTGGAACCCTTTAAAATGCCCCAGACAATTTGGCCCTCTCTGCTTTCCTGCGGACTCCATCCTCAAAAGCACCTGTTTTCGCTTTCGGCGGTGTTTGGAGCAAAAAAGACAAATGTCCAGCTTTTGCTGCCACAGCAAAGGTGCCAGTGGGGAAAACTGATGCTGGTCCTCACTGCCTCCTGGAACCCCTTCAAATGCCCCAGACAATTTGGCCCTCTCTGCTTTCCTGCGGACTCCATCCTCAAAAGCACCTGTTTTCGCTTTCGGCGGTGTTTGGAGCAAAAAAGACAAACGTCCAGCTTTTGCTGCCACAGCAAAGGTGCCAGTGGGGAAAAGTGATGCTGGTCCTCACTGCCTCCTGGAACCCCTTCAAATGCCCCAGACAATTTGGCCCTCTCTGCTTTCCTGTGGACTCCATCCTCAAAAGCACCTTTTTTCGCTTTCGGCGGTGTTTGGAGCAAAAAAGACAAACGTCCAGCTTTTGCTGCCACAGCAAAGGTGCCAGCGGGGAAAAGTGATGCTGGTCCTCACTGCCTCCTGGAACCCCTTCAAATGCCCCAGACAATTTGGCCCTCTCTGCTTTCCTGCGGACTCCATCCTCAAAAGCACCTGTTTTCGCTTTCGGCGCCCTCGGGAGCAAAAAAGACAAACGTCCAGCTTTTGCTGCCACAGCAAAGGTGCCAGCGGGGAAAAGTGATGCTGGTCCTCACTGCCTCCTGGAACCCCTTCAAATGCCCCAGACAATTTGGCCCTCTCTGCTTTCCTGCGGACTCCATCCTCAAAAGCACCTGTTTTCGCTTTCGGCGGTGTTTGGAGCAAAAAAGACAAACGTCCAGCTTTTGCTGCCACAGCAAAGGTGCCAGCGGGGAAAAGTGATGCTGGTCCTCACTGCCTCCTGGAACCCCTTCAAATGCCCCAGACAATTTGGCCCTCTCTGCTTTCCTGCGGACTCCATCCTCAAAAGCACCTGTTTTCACTTTCGGCGGTGTTTGGAGCAAAAAAGACAAACGTCCAGCTTTTGCTGCCACAGCAAAGGTGCCAGCGGGGAAAAGTGATGCTGGTCCTCACTGCCTCCTGGAACCCCTTCAAATGCCCCAGACAATTTGGCCCTCTCTGCTTTCCTGCGGACTCCATCCTCAAAAGCACCTGTTTTCGCTTTCGGCGGTGTTTGGAGCAAAAAAGACAAACGTCCAGCTTTTGCTGCCACAGCAAAGGTGCCAGCGGGGAAAAGTGATGCTGGTCCTCACTGCCCCCTGGAACCCCTTCAAATGCCCCAGACAATTTGGCCCTCTCTGCTTTCCTGCGGACTCCATCCTCAAAAGCACCTGTTTTCGCTTTCGGCGGTGTTTGGAGCAAAAAAGACAAACGTCCAGCTTTTGCTGCCACAGCAAAGGTGCCAGCGGGGAAAAGTGATGCTGGTCCTCACTGCCTCCTGGAACCCCTTCAAATGCCCCAGACAATTTGGCCCTCTCTGCTTTCCTGCGGACTCCATCCTCAAAAGCACCTGTTTTCACTTTCGGCGGTGTTTGGAGCAAAAAAGACAAACGTCCAGCTTTTGCTGCCACAGCAAAGGTGCCAGCGGGGAAAAGTGATGCTGGTCCTCACTGCCTCCTGGAACCCCTTCAAATGCCCCAGACAATTTGGCCCTCTCTGCTTTCCTGCGGACTCCATCCTCAAAAGCACCTGTTTTCGCTTTCGGCGGTGTTTGGAGCAAAAATGACAAACGTCCAGCTTTTGCTGCCACAGCAAAGGTGCCAGCGGGGAAAAGTGATGCTGGTCCTCACTGCCTCCTGGAACCCCTTCAAATGCCCCAGACAATTTGGCCCTCTCTGCTTTCCTGCGGACTCCATCCTCAAAAGCACCTGTTTTCGCTTTCGGCGCCCTCAGGAGCAAAAAAGACAAACGTCCAGCTTTTGCTGCCACAGCAAAGGTGCCAGCGGGGAAAAGTGATGCTGGTCCTCACTGCCTCCTGGAACCCCTTCAAATGCCCCAGACAATTTGGCCCTCTCTGCTTTCCTGCGGACTGCACCCTCAAAAGCACCTGTTTTCGCTTTCGGCGGTGTTTGGAGCAAAAAAGACAAACGTCCAGCTTTTGCTGCCACAGCAAAGGTGCCAGCGGGGAAAAGTGATGCTGGTCCTCACTGCCTCCTGGAACCCCTTCAAATGCCCCAGACAATTTGGCCCTCTCTGCTTTCCTGCGGACTCCATCCTCAAAAGCACCTGTTTTCGCTTTCGGTGCTGTTTGGAGCAAAAAAGACAAACGTCCAGCTTTTGCTGCCACAGCAAAGGTGCCAGCGGGGAAAAGTGATGCTGGTCCTCACTGCCTCCTGGAACCCCTTCAAATGCCCCAGACAATTTGGCCCTCTCTGCTTTCCTGCGGACTCTATCCTAAAAAGCACCTTTTTTTCGCTTTCGTCGCCCTCCAGAGCAAAAAAGACAAACGTCCAGCTTTTGCTGCCACAGCAAAGGTGCCAGCGGGGAAAAGTGATGCTGGTCCTCACTGCCTCCTGGAACCCCTTCAAATGCCCCAGACAATTTGGCCCTCTCTGCTTTCCTGCGGACTCCATCCTCAAAAGCACCTGTTTTCGCTTTCGGCGGTGTTTGGAGCAAAAAAGACAAACGTCCAGCTTTTGCTGCCACAGCAAAGGTGCCAGCGGGGAAAAGTGATGCTGGTCCTCACTGCCTCCTGGAACCCCTTCAAATGCCCCAGACAATTTGGCCCTCTCTGCTTTCCTGCGGACTCCATCCTCAAAAGCACCTGTTTTCGCTTTCGGCGCTGTTTGGAGCAAAAAAGACAAACGTCCAGCTTTTGCTGCCACAGCAAAGGTGCCAGCGGGGAAAAGTGATGCTGGTCCTCACTGCCTCCTGGAACCCCTTCAAATGCCCCAGACAATTTGGCCCTCTCTGCTTTCCTGCGGACTCCACCCTCAAAAGCACCTGTTTTCGCTTTCGGCGCCCTCAGGAGCAAAAAAGACAAACGTCCAGCTTTTGCTGCCACAGCAAAGGTGCCAGCGGGGAAAAGTGATGCTGGTCCTCACTGCCTCCTGGAACCCCTTCAAATGCCCCAGACAATTTGGCCCTCTCTGCTTTCCTGCGGACTCCACCCTCAAAAGCACCTGTTTTCGCTTTCGGCGCCCTC
>NW_028127239.1:0-18154 GCF_965231255.1 Vanellus vanellus | reverse complement strand
GGGGTTTCGCGAGGGGCGTGGGCTTGCGCGAGGCCCCCGCCCACCCGCGCGCAGCGTAACGAGGGGCGGAGTGCCGCTGCCCGGAAGAGGGAGGGGCGGGGCTTGCGGGAAGGGGCGGGGCTTAGCGCGGGGTGGGCTTACCCCGGGGAGGGCCTCGTCGCTCGTCTATAAAGCGCTCATTAATATTCATGAACCGCACACCGTGTATTTCATAGGCTGTATGCAAATTGACGCCCGGAAACCACGCCTACCTCGTTAATGCGCGGTGCGCCCGCCCGGCGGCCCCGCTCTGCGCATGCGCCGTGCGGTCGCCGTGGCAACCGGCGCCGCGCGTTTCTATTGGCAGCCAGCGGAGAGGGCCCGCCCCGCCTCTCCTCCTCGGCCAATCGGCGCGCTCCGCACCTCCCCGGCTCTGCCCGGCAACGCGTCCTTCTCCTTCCTGCCCTATTGGCCAATCAGAAGGCGCGGCGGCGCGCATGCGCGGCAGCCCTCCCCGCGCCTCCCGCCGTTGCCGTGGCGACGCGGCGGCCTTGAGGAGGGCGGGGTGGGAGGGGGTGGCACGGCGCGTAGGCAAATGTATGCAAATGAGCGGGGGGGCGGGGTCTGCCGGCGCCCGCTGAACGTCCATGCGCTGTGAGGCAAGGCGAGATGCAAATGTATGCAGATGAGGTGGGGGGCGGGCCTAAGGGGAGGGGCGGGGCCTGCGGGGAGGGCCCAGGCCTCGGCGGGGGGGGGTAGGCCTGAGGGGGGGGTAGGCCTGAGGGGGGGGGGGGGGGGAGGGAGGCCTAAGGGGGGGGTTAGGCTTGGGGGGGGGAGGAGGCCCCGCCCCCTCGAAGCCCCGCCCCCCTGACCCCGCCCCCTTCGTGCCCCGCCCCTGGCAGGCCCCGCCCCCCCGTGGCCCCGGTCCCCATGGCCCCCCCGGGGCGGCGCTGGCCGCCGGGCTCCTCTTCTTCCCCGGGCTGTTCCTGCTGGCCAAGGCCGGGCTGCGCCGCCTGCGCTGCCCCGAGCCCCACGCTGCCATCCTGGCCGCCAGGTACCGGGGGGTGGGGGGGGGACGGGACACGGGGACGGGGACAGGAGGGGGGGGACAGGGGTGGGGACAAGAGGGGGGGATGGGGACAAGAGGGGGGGATGGCCAGGGAAGGGGACAGGAGGTGGAGGGGGGGGGGGACAGGGATGGGGACAGGGATGGGGACAGGGACAGGAGAGGGAGGAGGGGGGGGGACGGACAGGGATGGGGACAGGGACAGGAGAGGGAGAGGGGTCAGGGGGACAGGGATGGGGACCTGGACAGGGACAGGAGGGGGGGCGGGGTCAGGATGGGGGGGACAGGGATGGGGGGGACAGGGATGGGGACAGGGACAGGGACAGAAGGGGAGGATGGGGTCGGGATGGGGGGGACAGGGATGGGGACAGGGACAGGAGAGGGAGGGGGGGGACGGGGACAGGGGAGGACAGGGAGGGGGACAGGGCCGGGGGGGACAGGCACAGGGACAGGGGAGGACAGGGAGGGGGACAGGAGAGGGAGAGGGGTGGGGGGGACAGAGACTGGGATGGGGACAGGAGAGGGAGAGGGGGGACAGAGAGGGAGGGGACAGGATATGGGGGGACAGGGACAGGGATGGGGACGGGGACAGGAGAGGGAGGACAGGGGTGGGGACACGGAGGACACGGAGATGGGGACAGGGATGGGGACGGGGACAGGGAGGCCACGGGGTGGGGACAAAGAGGGGACAGGGAGAGGGATGGGGGAGGGGGACTGGGAGAGGATTGGGAGGGGGACAGGGACAGGGAGGGGACAGGGAGGGGGACAAGGAGGGGACAGGGCAGGGACAGGGCCGGATGTGGCACAAGGACAGGGAGGGGACAGGGCTGGATGGAGATGGGGGGAATGGGAGGGGACAGAGATGGGGACGAAGCTGGGGACAGGGATAGGGATGGGGCTGGGAGGTGACAGGGCTGGATGTGGCACAGGGACAGGGAGGGGACAGGGAGGGCCGGAGGATGGGGACGGCGTGGGGACAAGGACAGCGCAGGCAGGGGCACGGGGACAGCGTGGGGACGCTGTGGGGACGGGGATAGGGACAAGGCCGGCAGGGGGATGGGGACGGGGATGGCGTGGGGAGAGGGAGGGGACATGCAGAGGGATGGCGCGGGGACAAGGACAACCCGGGGACGGGGATTAGCGTGGCACATGGACACTGACGGCGCCGGGGCCAAGGCGGCTTAGGGACGGGGACGGAGGTGGCAGGGGGTGGGGACACCGCGGGGACATCACGGTGGCGACAAGGGGGGGGGGGTGGCCCTCATGTCCCCTCATGTCCCCCCCGTGTCCCCCCCCCCCGTGTCCCCAGGCTGGTGTCCTCGGTGCAGGCGGTGATGGCCTCCACGGCCGGCTACATCATCTCCTCCTCCTGCCACCACGTCATCGACGACCAGTGAGTCACGGGGGGGGGGAGGGGGGACACCCCACCCCCCCCCACCCCCCCCCAGCACCCATGGGTGCCCCCAAATATAGCGCCCCCCCCCCCCAAACCCTCCCCATAGCGGTTCAGCACCGGAGCAGTGGACAGCGCCCTCTCCCTTTTTGGTTTGGGGGGGGGGGGGGGGGGGGCGCTCCGGGGACCATTTTTTGGGGGGGGCTTTTTGGGGGGGGGGGGGGAGGGGCCTCCTAGGTCCCTTTTGGGGGGGGAGGGGGGAGGGGCGTCCCGGATGTGGGTCCCTCCCTGAGATGTGGCCTTTAATAAGGGGGGGGGGGGGGGGGGGGGGGGGGGGATTAAGCGGGAGCAGCTGCGTGAGGGCTCAGCCGGGATTAACCTGTGGGGCTTTTTTTGGGGGGGGGGGGGGGGGGGGGGGGGAGGGGCCTCCTGGGTGTCTGGGACCCCTCTGGGGAGGGGGGAGGGGGGAAGCGAGGGGGGGGAGGGGAGCCACGCGGGTCCCAAATTGGGGTCCTCAAAGGGTCACCCCCCCCCCCACCTCCGAGGGGTTGATAATGGGGAGACCGGACACGTGGGGATCCCCAAATTGGGGGTCCCCTAATGTCTGAGTGCCCCAAATTGGGGGTCCCGGATGCCTGCGTCCCCCCAAGGGGGGGGGGGACAATGTGCCCCCAGACCCCCGTGTCCCCCCAAATTGGGGTGCCCAAGGTCCCCCCAAACGCCCGTGTCCCCCAAATTGGGGTCCCGAATCTCCCGCGTCCCCCCAAATCGGGGTCCCCAAGGTCCCCCCAAACGCCCGCGTCCCCCAAATTGGGGTCCCGAACCTCCCGCGTCCCCCCAGATTGGGGTGCCCAAGGTCCCCCCAAACGCCCGTGTCCCCCAAATTGGGGTCCCGAACCTCCCGCGTCCCCCCAAATTGGGGTCCCCAAGGTCCCCCCAAACGCCCGTGTCCCCCAAATTGGGGTCCCGAACCTCCCGTGTCCCCCCAAATTGGGGTCCCCAAGGTCCCCCCAAACGCCCGTGTCCCCCAAATTGGGGTCCCGAACCTCCCGCGTCCCCCCAAATTGGGGTGCCCAAGGTCCCCCCAAACGCCCGTGTCCCCCAAATTGGGGTCCCGAACCTCCCGCGTCCCCCCAAATTGGGGTCCCCAAGGTCCCCCCAAACGCCCGTGTCCCCCAAATTGGGGTCCCGAACCTCCCGCGTCCCCCCAAATTGGGGTGCCCAAGGTCCCCCCAAACGCCCGCGTCCCCCAAATTGGGGTCCCGAACCTCCCGCGTCCCCCCAAATTGGGGTCCCCAAGGTCCCCCCAAACGCCCGCGTCCCCCAAATTGGGGTCCCGAACCTCCCGCGTCCCCCCAAATTGGGGTCCCCAAGGTCCCCCCAAACGCCCGCGTCCCCCAAATTGGGGTCCCGAACCTCCCGCGTCCCCCCAAATTGGGGTCCCCAAGGTCCCCCCAAACGCCCGTGTCCCCCAAATTGGGGTCCCGAACCTCCCGCGTCCCCCCAAATTGGGGTCCCCAAGGTCCCCCCAAACGCCCGTGTCCCCCAAATTGGGGTCCCGAACCTCCCGCGTCCCCCCAAATTGGGGTCCCCAAGGTCCCCCCAAACGCCCGTGTCCCCCAAATTGGGGTCCCGAACCTCCCGTGTCCCCCCAAATTGGGGTCCCCAAGGTCCCCCCAAACGCCCGTGTCCCCCAAATTGGGGTCCCGAACCTCCCGTGTCCCCCCAAATTGGGGTCCCCAAGGTCCCCCCAAACGCCCGCGTCCCCCAAATTGGGGTCCCGAACCTCCCGTGTCCCCCCAAATTGGGGTGCCCAAGGTCCCCCCAAACGCCCGTGTCCCCCAAATTGGGGTCCTGAATCTCCCGCGTCCCCCCAAATTGGGGTCCCCAAGGTCCCCCCAAACACCCGTGTCCCCCAAATTGGGGTCCCCCAAAGTCCCCCAGACGCCTGGGTCCTCCCAGTTGGGGTCCCAAACCTCCTGTGTCCCCCCAAATTGGGGTCCCCATGGTCTCCCACATGCTGGGGTCCCCCCAATGGGGTGACACTGGGTCCCCAGACAGCTGGGTGCCCCAAACTGGTGTCCCCAAGGTCCCCCCAAACACCCATGTCCCCCAAATTGGGGTCCCCCGAAGTCCCCCAGACGCCTGGGTCCTCCCAGTTGGGGTCCCCCAAGGCTCCCCAGATGTCTGGGTCCTCCCAGTTGGGGTCCCCAGACACCAGTGTCCCCCAAATTGGGGTCCCCCAAAGTCCCCCAGATGCCTGGGTCCTCCCAGTTGGGGTCCCAAACCTCCTGTGTCCCCCAAATTGGGGTCCCCAAGGGTCCCCAGACGTCTGGGTCCCCCAAATTGGGGTCCCAAAACGCCTGTGTCCCCGCAGTTGGGGTCCCCAAATGCCTGGGCCCCCCCCAAGGGGGTGACACCGGGTCCCAGGACACTTCTGTCCCCAAAATTGAGGTCCCCAAGGTGTCCCCAAATTCCTGGGTCCCCCAGATTAGGGTCTCCAGACACCTGGGTCCCCCCAGGAGGGTGACAATGGGCCCCCAGACCCCTGTGTCCCCCAAATTGGGGTCCCCAAGGTCTCCTGGGACACCCGGGTCCCCCCAAGGGGGTGACAGGGGGTTCCCCGGCCGCCGGGCTCCCCTGATGTCCCCTGATGTCCCCCCCCAGGCACTGGCTGGCGGGGGCGTACCCCCAATTCGCCGTCCCCTACTTCATCTACGACGTCTACGCCATGTTCCTGTGTCACTGGCACCGGGGACGGGTGAAGGGACACGAGGTGGCACCTCCCCCGTCCCTGAGGGCGGCCGCTGGCGCCTACCTGCGCAAGGACCTCCTGATGGTGCTCCACCACGCCGCCATGGTGCTCGTCTGCTTCCCAGTGGCCACTGTGAGTGGGGAGGGGGACATCAGGGCTTTAGGGACACTTTGGGGACCCTTTGGGGACACAGGGATATGTTGGGGCCATGGGGTTGGATGGAGGGCTGTCACCTTGGGATGGACGTGGTTATGGAGGTCCACCATAGCTCCGTGGCGCTCGTCTGCTTCCCGGTGGCCACTGTGAGTGGGGACGGGGCCGTCAGGGCTTTGGGGACCCTTTGAGACCCTTTGGGGACACACGGATACGTTGGGGCCACGGGGTTGGATCAGGGACATGGGATGGAGGGCCATCACCTTGGGATGGACGTGGTTATGGAGGTCCACCATAGCTCCGTGGCGCTCATCTGCTTCCCGGTGGCCACTCTGAGTGGGGACGGGGCCATCAGGGTCTTGGGGACACTTTGGGGACCCTTTGGGGACACACGGATATGTTGGGGCCACGGGGTTGGCTCAGGGATGTGGGATGGAGGGCCGTCACCTTGGGATGGACATGGTTATGGAGGTCCACCATAGCTCCATGGTGCTCATCTGCTTCCTGGTGGCCACCGTGAGTGGGGACGGGGCTGTCAGGGCTTTGGGGACCCTTTGGGACACTTTGGGGACACACGGATATGTTGGGGTCATGGGGTTGGATGGAGGGCTGTCACCTTGGGATGGACGTGGTTATGGAGGTCCACCATAGCTCTGTGGTACTCATCTGCTTCCTGGTGGCCACCGTGAGTGGGGAGGGGGACGTCAGGGCTTTGGGGACACTTTGGGGACACTTTGGGGACACACGGATATGTTGGGGCCATGGGGTTGGATGGAGGGCTGTCACCTTGGGATGGACGTGGTTATGGAGGTCCACCATAGCTCCGTGGTGCTCATCTGCTTCCTGGTGGCCACTGTAAGTGGGGACGGGGCCCTCAGGGCTTTGGGGACACTTTGGGGACCCTTTGGGGACACACGGATATGTTGGGGACATGGGGTTGGATGGAGGGCTGTCACCTTGGGATGGACGTGGTTATGGAGGTCCACCATAGCTCTGTGGTGCTTGTTGACATCCCCATGGCTGTAGGGATGGAGGTGGACATTTGGGGACAATGGGATGGGTTGGGGACACTCAGGGCTCTGGGATGGGGACACATCCGCTTGGGGTGGACGTGCTCATGGAGGTCCACCACGACCCTGTGGTGCTCATCACCTTCCCCACGGCCATGGGGAGCGGGAATGGGGATGGTGTCCCCTTGGGGCCACCTCAGGGCCACCTCAGGGCTGTGGGGACACCTCGGGGACAGCGGGAGATGGGGACAACCCGGGTTGGACACCCCCATCCCCTCATCCTCTAATCACCCCATGGCCTTGTGTCACCTCTGTGTCCTCGTGTCACCCTGTCCCCTTGTCCGTCCCCCCCCCCGTGTCCCCCGTGTCCCCCCAGCTGTGGCGCCAGGGGAAGGGTGACTTCTTCTTGGGGTGTCTCCTCATGGCCGAGCTCAGCACCCCCTTCGTCTGCCTCGGCAAGGTCCTCATCCTGGTGAGTACGACCACCGAAGGTGGCCACAGGGCCCCGACCCCACGGGCCACCAAGGAGGACACCTTGGGTGGCCAGGGGGCCTCCAAAGCCTTTGGGTCCTCATACCGATGTTGGGTGGCCATGGGTTCTTCAAGCCCTGGGTGGATGTGGGGTGGCCGTGGGTCCCTCAAACCCTGGGTAGATGTGGGATGGCTATGAGTCTCGCAAGCCCCGTGTCCCCAGGAGACCATCTTGGTTGCCCATGAGTCCCTCAACCCCCGGTTAGATGGAGATGACCCCCACCTCCCCAAGCCGTGGTGCCCCCAGGAGAACATCAGAGGTCTCCATGGGTCCCTCCACCCCTGAGGTGCCCATCCCCACGTCGGGTGTCCGAGACCCCAACCCATGTCCCCAGGAGACCATCTTGGTTGCCCATGAGTCCCTCAACCCCTGGCTAGATGGAGATGACCCCCACCTCCCCAAGCCATGGTGCCCCCAGGAGAACACCCGACGTCTCCATGGGTCCCTCCACCCCATCCCCACGTCGGGTGTCCGAGTCCCCAACCAATGTCCCCAGGAGACCATCTTGGTTGCCCATGAGTCCCTCAACCCCCCGCTAGATGGAGATGACCCCCACGTCCTCAAGCCGTGGTGCCCCCAGGAGACCATCTCAGGTCCCCGTGGGTCCTCCCCTCCCCCCTCCCTCACCCTCCCCTCTCCCCTCCCCCCCCGCAGTACCAACGCCAACACACGGCTCTCCACAAACTCAACGGGGTGGCCCTGCTGCTGACCTTCCTCCTCTGCCGCGTCCTCCTCTTCCCCTACCTCTACTGGGCCTACGGCCGCCACCGGGGCCTCCCGCTGCTCCGCGTGCCGGCGGCGCTCCCCCCCGCCTACAACCTCGCCGCCGCCGCCATGTTGGCGCCGCAGCTCTACTGGTTCGCTCTCATCTGCCGGGGGGTCTGGCGCCTCTGCCGCCCCCCTCCCCCGCCCCCGCAGCCCCCCTGAGCCCCTCCTCCTCCTCCTCCCTCCCACCCCCCCCCCTCCTCCTTTTGGGCCCCACACCGCTATGGGGTGAGATTGGGGGGGGGGGGGAGGGGTTGTGTGGGGCAACCCACCGGTGGGGAATGGGGGGAGGGGGGGTTGGGGGGTGTCTATGGGGCAGCCCGAGGTGTCTATGGAGGTTCTTATGGGGTAATCGGGGGGGTCTATGGGGCAGCCCGGGGTCCCTATGGGGCACCCTCAGGGGTCCTGGGGCACCCTGACCACCCTATGGGGCACCTTGGGGCATCTATGGGGCAGCCTGGGGGGTCTATGGGGCACCTTGGGGGGTCTTGGGGGCTCTATGGGGCACCCCATGGTCTCTGTGGGGCACCCCGGGGGGTCCTGGGGGGTCTATGGGGCACCCCATGGTCTCTATGGGGCAGCCTGGGGGGTCCTGGGGGGTCTATGGGGCACCCTGACCTCCCTATGGGGCACCCTGGGGTATCTATGGGGCACTCCGGGGGATCTATGGGGCACCCTGGGGGGTCCTGGGGGATCTATGGGGCACCCGGGGGGATCTATGGGGCAGCCTGAGCTCCCTATGGGGCACCTTGAGGTATCTATAGGGTGTCTATGGGGCACCCTGGGGCATCTATGGGGCACCCGGGGGGATCTATGGGGCAGCCCGGGGGTCCCGTGTCGCTATGGGGCGCGCTGCCGTCCCCGTGTGTCCCCACACCGCACAGGCACCCCCGGGCGGGGGGTGGGGCTGGTGCCCCCCACGCCTGTCACCGTCCCCCGGGTGTCCCCCGGGGTGTCACCGTCCCCTGGGTGTGTGTCACCGTCCCCCGGGTGTCCCCAGGGGTGTCACCGTCCCCCGGGTGTGTGTCACCGTCCCCTGGGTGTCCCCAGGGCTGTCACCGTCCCCACGGGTGTGTGTCACCATCCCCAGGGGTGTGTGTCACCGTCCCCACGGGGTCCCCGGGGTGTCACCATCCCCCGGGTGGGTGTCACCGTCCCCACGGGTGTGTGTCACCGTCCCCCGGGTGTCCCCAGGGGTGTCACTGTCCCCATGGGTGGGTGTCACTGCCCCCAGTGGTGGGTGTCACCGTCCCCACGGGGTCCCCGGGGTGTCACCATCCCCCGGGTGTCCCCAGGGGTGTCACTGCCCCCAGAGGTGTGTGTCACCGTCCCCAGGGGTGTCCCCAAGGGTGTCACCGTCCCCCGGGTGTCCCCAGGGGTGTCACCATCCCCCGGGTGTGTGTCACCGTCCCCTGGGTGTCCCCAGGGGTGTCACTGTCCCCACGAGTGGGTGTCACTGCCCCCAGTGGTGTGTGTCACCGTCCCCACAGGGTCCCCGGGGTGTCACCGTCCCCCGGGTGTGTGTCACCGTCCCCACAGGGTCCCCGGGGTGTCACCGCCCCCGCGGGTGTGTGTCACCGTCCCCACGGGTACATGTCACCATCCCCCAGGTGTCCCCAGGGGTGTCACTGCCCCCAGAGGTGTGTGTCACCATCCCCCGGGTGTCCCCAAGGGTGTCACCGTCCCCACGGGTGTGTGTCACCGTCCCCACGGGGTCCCCAGGGGTGTCACCGTCCCCCGGGTGTCCCCAGGGGTGTCCCCATCCCCGGGTGGGTGTGTCACCGCCCCCAAGGTGTCACCCTCCCCAGGGGTGTGTGTCACCATCCTCAGGGTGTCCCCAGAGGTGTCCCCATCCCCGGGGTGGGGGTGTCCCCGTCCCCGCGGGTGTGTGTCACCGTCCCCCGGCTGTCCCCGTCCCCTCCCCCGTGGCCGCCACCGCCGGACCCTCATTAAAGACCTTTGGGGACGTCACCGGTGTCCTCCTTTCTGTGGGGGGGTGGGGGGAGGGGCAGCGCCGGGGACCGCGTGACATCACCCACCAGTACGGCCTCCTCCCCCCTCCCAGTACAAACTGGGTCCCGCTCGCTCCTCCCAGTACAGAGGCTGTCCCACGTCCCACCAGGGGCAAAGGTCTTCTCCAGAGCTTTGGTGGCCCTCGTGGTGGCTCCTCCTCCTCGGTGGCCCTCGTGGTGGCACTTAGACCCGGAGAAGGTCCCAAGGGCCACCATGGGGCGGGGGGTGGGGGGTGACGGAGGAGAAGACCCCTCCCACGAGGGCAGCACAACCTCGAGGTGACACCCAATGGGGGGAGAGAAGAGGAGAGGGTGAAGGTGGTGGAGCTCATGTGGTCAAAGGTCACCGTAGGGTGGAGCCAACCTCTGGAGATCCGCCCCCCCAAAGCTCTTCTGGGATCTTCTCTCCCAGTCTGGTGACCCAGTTGGGATCGTGGTGGCCACCCACAACCACCCGACCTTGGAGACCGTCCACCTTCTCGCTGGTGGACCACTGGGCGGTGGAGAACGCTGAAGTTCTCAAGAACTTGGTTGCTTCAGTCTTCACTGGTGACCACCACGGACCTCCGGAGGAGATCTGCCCCACCACGGACCTCCAGGGGGAAGATCTGCCCCACCACGGACCTCCAGGAGGTGGCGGTGGGGATCTGCTCCACCATAGATCTCCAGGGGTTGAAGGTGGAGATCTGCCCCACTGTGGACTTCCAGGAGGAGATCTGCTCCATCGTGGACCTCTGTGGGCTGCTGGTGGAGATCTGCCCCACCATGGACCTCCAGGGGGAGATCTGCTCCACCATGGACCTCCAGCAGGTGGTGGTGGAGATCTGCTCCACCATAGATCTCCAGGGGTTGAAGGTGGAGATCTGCCCCACCATGGACCTCCGGGGGAGATCTGCTCCACCATGGACCTCTGTGGGCTTCAGGTGGAGATCTGCTCCACCATGGACCCCTGTGGGATGCTGGTGGAGATCTGCCCCACCATGGACCTCCAGGAGGAGATCTGCTCCCCCATGGACCTCCAGGAGGTGGCGGTGGGGATCTGCTCCACCATAGATCTCCAGGGGTTGAAGGTGGAGATCTGCCCCACCATGGACCTCCAGGGGGAGATCTGCCCCACCATGGACCTCTGTGGGCTTCAGGTGGAGATCTGCTCCACCATAGATCTCCAGGGCTTGAAGGTGGAGATCTGCTCCACCGTGGACTTCCAGGGGGAGATCTGCCCCACCATGGACCTCCAGGAGGAGATCTGCTCCACCGTGGACCTCCAGGAGGAGATCTGCTCCCCCATGGACCTCCAGGAGGTGGCGGTGGGGATCTGCTCCACCATAGATCTCCAGGGGTTGAAGGTGGAGATCTGCCCCACCATGGACCTCCAGGGGGAGATCTGCTCCACCGTGGACCTCTGTGGGCTGCTGGTGGAGATCTGCCCCACCGTGGACCTCCAGGGGGAGATCTGCTCCGCCATGGACCTCTGTGGGCTTCAGGTGGAGATCTGCCCCACCATGGACCTCCAGGGGGAGATCTGCTCCTCCATGGACCTCCAGCAGGTGGTGGTGGAGATCTGCTCCACCATAGATCTCCAGGGGTTGAAGGTGGAGATCTGCCCCACCATGGACCTCCGGGGGAGATCTGCTCCACCATGGACCTCTGTGGGCTTCAGGTGGAGATCTGCTCCACCATGGACCCCTGTGGGATGCTGGTGGAGATCTGCCCCACCATGGACCTCCAGGAGGAGATCTGCTCCCCCATGGACCTCCAGGAGGTGGCGGTGGGGATCTGCTCCACCATAGATCTCCAGGGGTTGAAGGTGGAGATCTGCCCCACCATGGACCTCCAGGGGGAGATCTGCCCCACCATGGACCTCTGTGGGCTTCAGGTGGAGATCTGCTCCACCATAGATCTCCAGGGCTTGAAGGTGGAGATCTGCTCCACCGTGGACTTCCAGGGGGAGATCTGCCCCACCATGGACCTCCAGGAGGAGATCTGCTCCACCGTGGACCTCCAGGAGGAGATCTGCTCCCCCATGGACCTCCAGGAGGTGGCGGTGGGGATCTGCTCCACCATAGATCTCCAGGGGTTGAAGGTGGAGATCTGCCCCACCATGGACCTCCAGGGGGAGATCTGCTCCACCGTGGACCTCTGTGGGCTGCTGGTGGAGATCTGCCCCACCGTGGACCTCCAGGGGGAGATCTGCTCCGCCATGGACCTCTGTGGGCTTCAGGTGGAGATCTGCCCCACCATGGACCTCCAGGGGGAGATCTGCTCCTCCATGGACCTCCAGCAGGTGGTGGTGGAGATCTGCTCCACCATAGATCTCCAGGGGTTGAAGGTGGAGATCTGCCCCACCATGGACCTCCGGGGGAGATCTGCTCCACCATGGACCTCTGTGGGCTTCAGGTGGAGATCTGCTCCACCATGGACCCCTGTGGGATGCTGGTGGAGATCTGCCCCACCATGGACCTCCAGGAGGAGATCTGCTCCCCCATGGACCTCCAGGAGGTGGCGGTGGGGATCTGCTCCACCATAGATCTCCAGGGGTTGAAGGTGGAGATCTGCCCCACCATGGACCTCCAGGGGTTGAAGGTGGAGATCTGCCCCACCATGGACCTCCAGGGGGAGATCAGCTCCCCCATGGACCTCCAGGAGGTGGCGGTGGGGATCTGCTCCACCATAGATCTCCAGGGGTTGAAGGTGGAGATCTGCCCCACCATGGACCTCCAGGGGTTGAAGGTGGAGATCTGCCCCACCATGGACCTCCAGGGGGAGATCTGCTCCACCGTGGACCTCCAGGAGGAGATCTGCTCCCCCATGGACCTCCAGGAGGTGGCGGTGGGGATCTGCTCCACCATAGATCTCCAGGGGTTGAAGGTGGAGATCTGCCCCACCATGGACCTCCAGGGGGAGATCTGCTCCACCGTGGACCTCTGTGGGCTGCTGGTGGAGATCTGCCCCACCGTGGACCTCCAGGGGGAGATCTGCTCCGCCATGGACCTCTGTGGGCTTCAGGTGGAGATCTGCCCCACCATGGACCTCCAGGGGGAGATCTGCTCCTCCATGGACCTCCAGCAGGTGGTGGTGGAGATCTGCTCCACCATAGATCTCCAGGGGTTGAAGGTGGAGATCTGCCCCACCATGGACCTCCGGGGGAGATCTGCTCCACCATGGACCTCTGTGGGCTTCAGGTGGAGATCTGCTCCACCATGGACCCCTGTGGGATGCTGGTGGAGATCTGCCCCACCATGGACCTCCAGGAGGAGATCTGCTCCCCCATGGACCTCCAGGAGGTGGCGGTGGGGATCTGCTCCACCATAGATCTCCAGGGGTTGAAGGTGGAGATCTGCCCCACCATGGACCTCCAGGGGTTGAAGGTGGAGATCTGCCCCACCATGGACCTCCAGGGGGAGATCAGCTCCCCCATGGACCTCCAGGAGGTGGCGGTGGGGATCTGCTCCACCATAGATCTCCAGGGGTTGAAGGTGGAGATCTGCCCCACCATGGACCTCCAGGGGTTGAAGGTGGAGATCTGCCCCACCATGGACCTCCAGGGGGAGATCTGCTCCACCGTGGACCTCTGTGGGCTGCTGGTGGAGATCTGCCCCACCGTGGACCTCCAGGGGGAGATCTGCTCCGCCATGGACCTCTGTGGGCTTCAGGTGGAGATCTGCCCCACCATGGACCTCCAGGGGGAGATCTGCTCCTCCATGGACCTCCAGCAGGTGGTGGTGGAGATCTGCTCCACCATAGATCTCCAGGGGTTGAAGGTGGAGATCTGCCCCACCATGGACCTCCGGGGGAGATCTGCTCCACCATGGACCTCTGTGGGCTTCAGGTGGAGATCTGCTCCACCATGGACCCCTGTGGGATGCTGGTGGAGATCTGCCCCACCATGGACCTCCAGGAGGAGATCTGCTCCCCCATGGACCTCCAGGAGGTGGCGGTGGGGATCTGCTCCACCATAGATCTCCAGGGGTTGAAGGTGGAGATCTGCCCCACCATGGACCTCCAGGGGTTGAAGGTGGAGATCTGCCCCACCATGGACCTCCAGGGGGAGATCAGCTCCCCCATGGACCTCCAGGAGGTGGCGGTGGGGATCTGCTCCACCATAGATCTCCAGGGGTTGAAGGTGGAGATCTGCCCCACCATGGACCTCCAGGGGGAGATCTGCCCCACCATGGACCTCTGTGGGCTTCAGGTGGAGATCTGCTCCACCATAGATCTCCAGGGCTTGAAGGTGGAGATCTGCTCCACCGTGGACTTCCAGGGGGAGATCTGCCCCACCATGGACCTCCAGGAGGAGATCTGCTCCACCGTGGACCTCCAGGAGGAGATCTGCTCCCCCATGGACCTCCAGGAGGTGGCGGTGGGGATCTGCTCCACCATAGATCTCCAGGGGTTGAAGGTGGAGATCTGCCCCACCATGGACCTCCAGGGGGAGATCTGCTCCACCGTGGACCTCTGTGGGCTGCTGGTGGAGATCTGCCCCACCGTGGACCTCCAGGGGGAGATCTGCTCCGCCATGGACCTCTGTGGGCTTCAGGTGGAGATCTGCCCCACCATGGACCTCCAGGGGGAGATCTGCTCCTCCATGGACCTCCAGCAGGTGGTGGTGGAGATCTGCTCCACCATAGATCTCCAGGGGTTGAAGGTGGAGATCTGCCCCACCATGGACCTCCGGGGGAGATCTGCTCCACCATGGACCTCTGTGGGCTTCAGGTGGAGATCTGCTCCACCATGGACCCCTGTGGGATGCTGGTGGAGATCTGCTCCCCCATGGACCTCCAGGAGGTGGCGGTGGGGATCTGCTCCACCATAGATCTCCAGGGGTTGAAGGTGGAGATCTGCCCCACCATGGACCTCCAGGGGTTGAAGGTGGAGATCTGCCCCACCATGGACCTCCAGGGGGAGATCAGCTCCCCCATGGACCTCCAGGAGGTGGCGGTGGGGATCTGCTCCACCATAGATCTCCAGGGGTTGAAGGTGGAGATCTGCCCCACCATGGACCTCCAGGGGGAGATCTGCCCCACCATGGACCTCTGTGGGCTTCAGGTGGAGATCTGCTCCACCATAGATCTCCAGGGCTTGAAGGTGGAGATCTGCTCCACCGTGGACTTCCAGGGGGAGATCTGCCCCACCATGGACCTCCAGGAGGAGATCTGCTCCACCGTGGACCTCCAGGAGGAGATCTGCTCCCCCATGGACCTCCAGGAGGTGGCGGTGGGGATCTGCTCCACCATAGATCTCCAGGGGTTGAAGGTGGAGATCTGCCCCACCATGGACCTCCAGGGGGAGATCTGCTCCACCGTGGACCTCTGTGGGCTGCTGGTGGAGATCTGCCCCACCGTGGACCTCCAGGGGGAGATCTGCTCCACCATGGACCTCCAGCAGGTGGTGGTGGAGATCTGCTCCACCATAGATCTCCAGGGGTTGAAGGTGGAGATCTGCCCCACCATGGACCTCCGGGGGAGATCTGCTCCACCATGGACCTCTGTGGGCTTCAGGTGGAGATCTGCTCCACCATGGACCCCTGTGGGATGCTGGTGGAGATCTGCCCCACCATGGACCTCCAGGAGGAGATCTGCTCCCCCATGGACCTCCAGGAGGTGGCGGTGGGGATCTGCTCCACCATAGATCTCCAGGGGTTGAAGGTGGAGATCTGCCCCACCATGGACCTCCAGGGGGAGATCTGCCCCACCATGGACCTCTGTGGGCTTCAGGTGGAGATCTGCTCCACCATAGATCTCCAGGGCTTGAAGGTGGAGATCTGCTCCACCGTGGACTTCCAGGGGGAGATCTGCCCCACCATGGACCTCCAGGAGGAGATCTGCTCCACCGTGGACCTCCAGGAGGAGATCTGCTCCCCCATGGACCTCCAGGAGGTGGCGGTGGGGATCTGCTCCACCATAGATCTCCAGGGGTTGAAGGTGGAGATCTGCCCCACCATGGACCTCCAGGGGGAGATCTGCTCCACCGTGGACCTCTGTGGGCTGCTGGTGGAGATCTGCCCCACCGTGGACCTCCAGGGGGAGATCTGCTCCGCCATGGACCTCTGTGGGCTTCAGGTGGAGATCTGCCCCACCATGGACCTCCAGGGGGAGATCTGCTCCTCCATGGACCTCCAGCAGGTGGTGGTGGAGATCTGCTCCACCATAGATCTCCAGGGGTTGAAAGTGGAGATCTGCCCCACCATGGACCTCCGGGGGAGATCTGCTCCACCATGGACCTCTGTGGGCTTCAGGTGGAGATCTGCTCCACCATGGACCCCTGTGGGATGCTGGTGGAGATCTGCCCCACCATGGACCTCCAGGAGGAGATCTGCTCCCCCATGGACCTCCAGGAGGTGGCGGTGGGGATCTGCTCCACCATAGATCTCCAGGGGTTGAAGGTGGAGATCTGCCCCACCATGGACCTCCAGGGGTTGAAGGTGGAGATCTGCCCCACCATGGACCTCCAGGGGGAGATCAGCTCCCCCATGGACCTCCAGGAGGTGGCGGTGGGGATCTGCTCCACCATAGATCTCCAGGGGTTGAAGGTGGAGATCTGCCCCACCATGGACCTCCAGGGGTTGAAGGTGGAGATCTGCCCCACCATGGACCTCCAGGGGGAGATCTGCTCCACCGTGGACCTCCAGGAGGAGATCTGCTCCCCCATGGACCTCCAGGAGGTGGCGGTGGGGATCTGCTCCACCATAGATCTCCAGGGGTTGAAGGTGGAGATCTGCCCCACCATGGACCTCCAGGGGGAGATCTGCTCCACCGTGGACCTCTGTGGGCTGCTGGTGGAGATCTGCCCCACCGTGGACCTCCAGGGGGAGATCTGCTCCGCCATGGACCTCTGTGGGCTTCAGGTGGAGATCTGCCCCACCATGGACCTCCAGGGGGAGATCTGCTCCTCCATGGACCTCCAGCAGGTGGTGGTGGAGATCTGCTCCACCATAGATCTCCAGGGGTTGAAGGTGGAGATCTGCCCCACCATGGACCTCCGGGGGAGATCTGCTCCACCATGGACCTCTGTGGGCTTCAGGTGGAGATCTGCTCCACCATGGACCCCTGTGGGATGCTGGTGGAGATCTGCCCCACCATGGACCTCCAGGAGGAGATCTGCTCCCCCATGGACCTCCAGGAGGTGGCGGTGGGGATCTGCTCCACCATAGATCTCCAGGGGTTGAAGGTGGAGATCTGCCCCACCATGGACCTCCAGGGGTTGAAGGTGGAGATCTGCCAGATGGACCTCCAGGGGGAGATCAGCTCCCCCATGGACCTCCAGGAGGTGGCGGTGGGGATCTGCTCCACCATAGATCTCCAGGGGTTGAAGGTGGAGATCTGCCCCACCATGGACCTCCAGGGGGAGATCTGCCCCACCATGGACCTCTGTGGGCTTCAGGTGGAGATCTGCTCCACCATAGATCTCCAGGGCTTGAAGGTGGAGATCTGCTCCACCGTGGACTTCCAGGGGGAGATCTGCCCCACCATGGACCTCCAGGAGGAGATCTGCTCCACCGTGGACCTCCAGGAGGAGATCTGCTCCCCCATGGACCTCCAGGAGGTGGCGGTGGGGATCTGCTCCACCATAGATCTCCAGGGGTTGAAGGTGGAGATCTGCCCCACCATGGACCTCCAGGGGGAGATCTGCTCCACCGTGGACCTCTGTGGGCTGCTGGTGGAGATCTGCCCCACCGTGGACCTCCAGGGGGAGATCTGCTCCGCCATGGACCTCTGTGGGCTTCAGGTGGAGATCTGCCCCACCATGGACCTCCAGGGGGAGATCTGCTCCTCCATGGACCTCCAGCAGGTGGTGGTGGAGATCTGCTCCACCATAGATCTCCAGGGGTTGAAGGTGGAGATCTGCCCCACCATGGACCTCCGGGGGAGATCTGCTCCACCATGGACCTCTGTGGGCTTCAGGTGGAGATCTGCTCCACCATGGACCCCTGTGGGATGCTGGTGGAGATCTGCTCCCCCATGGACCTCCAGGAGGTGGCGGTGGGGATCTGCTCCACCATAGATCTCCAGGGGTTGAAGGTGGAGATCTGCCCCACCATGGACCTCCAGGGGTTGAAGGTGGAGATCTGCCCCACCATGGACCTCCAGGGGGAGATCAGCTCCCCCATGGACCTCCAGGAGGTGGCGGTGGGGATCTGCTCCACCATAGATCTCCAGGGGTTGAAGGTGGAGATCTGCCCCACCATGGACCTCCAGGGGGAGATCTGCCCCACCATGGACCTCTGTGGGCTTCAGGTGGAGATCTGCTCCACCATAGATCTCCAGGGCTTGAAGGTGGAGATCTGCTCCACCGTGGACTTCCAGGGGGAGATCTGCCCCACCATGGACCTCCAGGAGGAGATCTGCTCCACCGTGGACCTCCAGGAGGAGATCTGCTCCCCCATGGACCTCCAGGAGGTGGCGGTGGGGATCTGCTCCACCATAGATCTCCAGGGGTTGAAGGTGGAGATCTGCCCCACCATGGACCTCCAGGGGGGGAGATGCTCCACC